>NW_009737271.1:0-15209 GCF_000703405.1 Apaloderma vittatum
CCAACCTCGAACATTCTGTGATTCTGTGTGACTCCTGTGTAAAGCACCTGAGTGAAATACTATAAATCTCACCTTCATAGGGAATACCATGTTCCCACTGCCAGATATACAAGCAGGTTAAGCTTTGTTTACATAGGTCTGTCTGATTTTAGGACAGGTTTTTAGGATCAATGGGAGGAGGGAGAATTCAAATGGCTAGTTTTGTCTATACTGCCTTCTGTTGCCCCAGGACAACAGGGACAGCCTCCCCATTTCCAGCTGACTCTGCTCGACACTAATCTATTTGACAACATTCACTCACTGGTGATAAATGGATAAAGAAGGGAAGCAGAGGTGACCTTTTACAGATGACCTTGAAATCAAATTGGCAAAACCAATTTCTAAATGCCAAATCTCCAGAACACGTACTGGCAACACTAAAACACAGGAGATTTTTTTCCTATTACTAGACCAGGGCCCCATGAAACACACAATTCCTTAACACAGCTTCAATAGGAGTATCAGAATTTACAATATAAAATATGGAACGAGTCTCTGATTTTTAGGGTTCCCTAGGCAGCTAGACTTTCTCTCAGA
The DNA here is from genome assembly GCF_000703405.1 of Apaloderma vittatum. Classification (NCBI taxonomy): domain Eukaryota; kingdom Metazoa; phylum Chordata; class Aves; order Trogoniformes; family Trogonidae; genus Apaloderma; species Apaloderma vittatum. The sequence goes on from NW_009737271.1 coordinate 577, forward strand.
ATCAACAAAAGATAGGACTGCCACTACTGAAACACAAAACAGGTAAAATCCCTTCTCTGAAAGGAAATCAGTGGAAGTTTTGGCATTGACACAAGTAGGATTTCAGTACACACAATCAGAGGGACAGAGAAAATGCAGAAAAGTAGGCAAGTGGGAAATGGTGTTCAAAAGGTGATGCATCAGCTGTAGTGATTTGGCACTGTTCCGAGCATTTGAAATTTTTGTTTTGTTTTGCTTTACTTTCTTTAAAGGAAAAAAGATGTGTTTCTTTTTATGTTTGGATAGAACATAATATCAATACCATCTTCACATAAGAGCTGAAATTTCCACAAAATTAAATAATCAAAACCACACTCTTTTTTATTTCACCTTTTTGTGAAGAAAATTACAAAGAATAGTTTTGGTCAAGTCACCAATTGAATATTTCACTTGCCTGAACTGTGCTGTAGTTGTTTCATTTCCAGGCAATATCAGATAATGCAGAGCTACGTTTTCCTTACAGTCTGGAAAAAAACTTACTTTTACTAGGCTCTTTGGGGGACTGTATTTCTTGTAATGTCAAATAAATTTTCTAACTGGACCAAGCTGTGTGTAATAGAGCAGGAGCCAAAATGTCTGCGGAGTCATTTTGGCTCCTGCAGCATTACACACAGCTTGGAAACAGAATCCTCCAAGACAGACTGTATCAAAGGTTAAAACAGCAGCAGCATGCTCAGGAGGTATTATGTTCTTGGAAAAATTGTACTTAATAGTGAACTAGAAAAAAATGCAAGAATCTGTAACTCCTTTTTAAAATCCAACTATGTTGATCTCAGGCAAAGTGAAAAATATATTGACTTTTTTAAGGGCACATTTTTTCCTGACACATTTCAGTCTAACAGGAACAATTAAAAGATTTATCTTTATGTAGAGATTCAGAATTTTTATGTGGAGATTTAGAATTTTCTCTCTTTCCCCTGCAGCACTCAAGTAATTTTCCATGGTGATGGTGTTCGGGGAGGTGGGGCTGAACACAGGAACACAAGCTGCAATGTGAGATGTGCCAAACACTACCACTGTCTCAGAACCAGGGTGCTGTGGGTGCAAAGCCCTAGGTCACCTTTGCACGGACAACTCAACAAGTGTACAAGAGAAAAATCACCTTCCGATGTCCAAGAGATTCACTTCCAACCAAAAGCAGAATTATCCAGCCAGGACACGGACCATGTGACTGCAACAGTTACTATAGGAACCTCCTGCAGCAGGAGCACAAGGTGACATGGCTCACTACAAATACTTGCTCCAGAAAACCAGGCTGGAAGGACACAGTGCCAACCTGACAAGGGATTTTAAGGCTGCCCTTGATGTTTTGGAATGCTGAGGTTCACACTGAGAGTTCTCAAAATACGTCAGTACAGTCCTTTCATCTTCCACACAAGCCAATGAGAAGGTGAGACAGGTTTCAGTCCTCATTCTGCTTTACCCCTTCTGAAAAACCTCAGCTGAGTCAGAACGAGTCACGGTTCCTCTCCCTGCCCATATGTTAAAAACCCAAACAGATGCTCTTCTGTCCTGTGCCGAGATTAAGTATAGAGAGATATTTCAAGGCCACACCTTGAGTACTGTGTCCAGTTTTGGGCACCTCAATACAAGAGAGATACTGAAGTGCTGGAGCGAGTGCAGAGGAGGGCAACAAAGCTGGTGAAGTGCCTGGAGAATAAATCTTACCAAGAGTGATTGAAGGACCTAGGCCTGTTCAGTTTGAAGAAGAGGAGGCTGAGGGGAGACCTCATTGCTCTTTGCAACTCCCCGAAAGGACATTGTAGAGAGGTTGGTGCTGGTCTCTTCTCACAGGTAATTAGCAATAGAACAAGAGGGAATGGCTTCAAACTGCAACAGGGCAGGTTTAGACTGGACATTAGGAAAAAAATTTTCACAGAAAGAGTAGCCAGACCTTGGAATAGGCTGTGCAGGGAGGTGTGGTTGAGTCACCATCCCTGGATGTGTTTAAAGCTCATTTAGATGTGGTGTTGGGGGATATGGTTTAGGGGTGAGCTTTGTAGAACAGGGTTAATGGTTGGACTTGATGATCCCAAGGGTCTTTTCCAACCCGAACGATTCTATCATTTTCAGGTTCTGAGGAAACAGAATAAAAAGTATCAACTAGCAATAAAGTCTAAATGTTGGAATAAGAACAAGGCGGAAGTAAGACCGTGGAGGTGAAGAGCAGGTTGCTCAACTCAACAGCGCTTCTTTTGCCAATGCTGGCCTGACTGGTGGGTTCCAGCTCTGTTCTGGAAACAGCCTGTAACCCCAGGATTAAGTATATTCCTAAAGAAACCATCCTGCTCAAGAAAACAATCTCAAATTCTTACAATACAGCAGTGGCCCTGAAGAATCAAAGGGATGTGATCCTGACTGTCCTCTATCCCTGAGAAGACAAGAAGCAGTAATTTCAGGGAGCAAAAGCCTGAGCTGGATTTAAGTGACCAGATCATAGCAGACATGGACAGCATCAGCATGTGCTCTACAGACAAGCAGAATTAACTCAACAATCTGTTTTCTGCTACTGTGGTTTTGCTGAATCAGTAGAGAAGAATCTGTTTCCAACTCTAGAGTGCAGATCAGAAATTTTACTATGCCTGAAATAAATACGTATTTTAAGTCCCAGCTGCTAGAATCAAAGATAATCTCATGATACAGCAGAACTCCAGAAAAGAGAGTGAAGCGAGTACAATCTAAAAGTCCAGACATCAATACAAAGTAAAAATTTTCATTGAATTTTTAAAACAGAAGAAGAAAATGTGTATTTTTAAGGAAATCACATTCTATGGGGTCCACAAAACAGTATTTAAATATGATTTTACCCATGCCTTTCTATTCAAACCCCAGACTTTGATCCTACTTGTCAAAGAATACAGAAAGCTGTTAATATACTTCTCTGAAGCTCAAGTCAGAGCAGCTTTACCAGTTCAGAGGAGGACAGGGCTGTGGGCAGAAGCTTTCAAAGAGAAAAATTTTTGGTCAAAGAGAGCAAAGGAGAAAAAGGATTCTAACACCAATACGGTTTCTTACGGGAAACTTGAGAAAGGGGGGGGGCAAATGGGAAGAGGTGGGACAAGTTAACAGGAACCAGCCTACAGTTTGTCTGGAAACACTTTGAAAATGAGATAATCACAAAAAGAAACAAACAAGGAGCATGAGATCTCAAGTCACTGTGTTAAGCCCATCACAGAAGCCCAGTCAACCATACAAGATCAATCCCATAAGGATGGAAAGGATGAAGACAGAGCTATGTTCTCTCTTGGAGACAGGAGTCTTTCTGCTCAAGAGGAGACAGCTTCTTTGGACATCTCCCTTGAACAGAAAGAGGCCCATCAGGGAGGTGGCTTGGGCACACTCCAAGAGTCTGTAGTATCAGCCTGATCTTCTTTCTCTATTCTTCTATAACTAGCAGAGTTACCAGAAGATGAATTGCACCCCCACTACCAAAAGAGGATCGCACCAGAAAGTGATGGATGAAAAATGAAATATGGCTTTGTCAGACAGTTTGAGGACAAGAGCTTCACTTAGCTCTGCATGAGTTCAGTCCCACACAGCCTACACAAGGAAACCATCCTGCCTATGCCACAGAAAACTAAAAACTTCTTCCTACTGTCCTGGAGAAATGAATCATGTGGAAAGAAAATGTGGTAAGCAAGACGAAGAAGGAGCATCAGAGCCAGAGCCGCCAGTAGAAGTAAGCAAGATTCAGGCAGATGAGAGGACACGGCCTTGCTCTAGCAAGAGCATCCACCTGTAGAGTTCATCTAGCGTAACTTCTCAGGCATGCTGCAAAGGCCCTAAGTGAGTGTTCATAACTTGTTGTGTTTGACACACCAGGCAGCCGTTGGGGAAAACAAAAGCATTGCTATTTAAGCTGCTCAGGTTGTAACTGCTTGACACCGTGCTCCTCACTATGCAGTTGTCCTGCCTGGTCCTGTGGCTCAGCACTACTGGCTTCAGGTGGGAGCAGGCAGCTCCCACGAGGGCTGAGAAGGAATCTGTTACTACAGTCTCCTCAAAACGTGAAGTGAGGGAGCAGAGCTAGGCCAGACGCTGAAAATAAATGTAGCCCCCATTGAGTTTGTCTACTGGGGAACCTACTTCCCTCAAGGCAGCAGAAAGGGCAGCACTGACTTACAGAATCACAGAATGTTAGGGGTTTGAAGGAACCTCGAAAAATCAGCAAGTACAACCCTCCTGCCAGAGCAAAACCACAGAATCTAGGGCAGGTAACGCTGGAACGCATCCAGACAGGTCTTGAAAGTCTCCAGAGAAAGAGACTCCACAACCTCTCTGGGCAGCCTGTTCTAGTGCGCTGCAACCCTTACAGTAAAGAAGTTCTTCCTTGTGTTGAGGTGGAACTTCCTGTGCTCTAGCTGGAATCCACTGCCCCTTGTCCTTATAAACACATCATTATCACAGTAGATGAATCAGAACTTGGCTTTGCTGGAAGGGCTTCCAAGAGGAAGCTCCAGAAACTCCTAACCCCAGAGAAAAGGAGACATGATGCATGCCTTCAGAGGCTTCCCAGACACTGTGCCTGGCTCATGGACAAATAGCTTAAAGAACTACAGCTAGACAAAAAAAAACAGGCAAGAAACTTTGTCTGCTAAACTTCCCAGGAAGGTCACCACCTGTCGTTCCTCAACATTAACTCAGATCTCAAAGGAAGACAAAATCCTGGATGTTTCCACACATCTAGAGGAAGCAGAGGACCACGGCCCCTCTGTGCTCTGTATAGATAGCTGGGGGATAGCAGAAGCAAACAAGGCCAACTTCAGTGTTTGGGAAAAATGTCATAGCAAATGATGACCAAATGACTTACTGAGTTACAGGACAAGGTCATGACTGATCTCATGTTTCCCAGCAGCCGAGAAACTCACTTCACAAGCCCTCATATATTATCAGCAGAACTGAATGTGGTATTCCCAACACAATCATGTCTCACAGTGCAAAATTCTCCCCATGCTGCCTCTGATGTCTAGATTACTAAGTCAGGCCGAAATCATGGTTCTTACTCTTGTCTTTCTAAAATATTAATGTCTATTAATATATCATTATTCATCTGAGAAACAAAACCTCCGGGACTGCTAATGTCCTTGTAAGGAGAACCTGTCTATTTCCTTGAGACTTAGGATCTTCTGGAATTCTTTTGGCTTTCTTCATAAGGCTTCAAGCATGTATTAAAAAAAAAACAACAAACAAAACCCCACAATTAATTACTACATTCAACTTCATGATACAGACTTGCTCCATCTCTGCTTTTACCAACAGAAGCATTCAGCTGCGTACCTGCTTTTAGTGCAGAATATATGCCCCACAATCACTCATTTCAAGGCAACTGTGACATATCTGCTGCATGCTTGTTCCAAAAGACACATGGCACACTTAAAAAAAATATTCCTCAATACTCGTGTTATATCGCATAATGTATTTTTAAATAAAAGGGGGTTTTGTTTATATATGCACTGGTAGCTGCTGACCACGATTCTCATCTGAATTTCTGTTGGTCTTCAAGAAAAGCTATTGAATGAGACAAGCAAACCACGAAAGTGGATGCATGATAAAACTGCCCTCTAGTGGGAATGTATCAATCACCTAGTCGCCATGCAGAAGACAACTCGGAACCCACAGAACATCCCTGAGTCTGAGGGGCTGGGGATGGCAGCAATCTCATCTTTTCAGATTGCCCCTGCGCTTGGCTTGGCTGAGGCTACAGCTGGGCAGCTTCTGAGGGGCTGCCTGCTGCCTTCCCAGAACAACACCAATGTGACCAGAGGTAATGCCACTCTGGCTTTTTCAGCCAGGTCCTTCCTATGCTGCCACTCACTGGTGCCTGCAGAGGACATGCTTTGTCAGCTGGCCCCAGCTATTGGTTAGGGAAAAAAGGCTTCTTGTAAGCAAATAGAAAAAAAAAGATGAGTAAATATCAGCTGGCAGACAACTTAACATTCATAATCCTTGCATTCACATGGTGTTGGCGCTTGCCCAGCACCAGGGCTGAATGCACATCAACAGTGAAAGCCCTAGAGAAGTGTCCCCAGGGCCCCATCCACAGATGTGCCATCATGCTGTATCAAAGAGCTGAGCACAGCCATGAGTCCCACTCTTCAGCCACATCCTGCATTAAATAGCCTAGCACCTTGAAGATGTTCATGGTGTTAGCCCTTTTTTTTCAGCAGGGTACGGCCTAATCTAAGAATGGAGATGTTTGACCAGCAACAGCCCGACACTGTCTTTACAGTGCAGCATCCCCTCTACTAGCAGCTTCTTATCAAAAGAAAATCAAGTCCAGATAACTGTATGTCTCAACAGTGAAAACATTTCAGAGAGGCTGGAAACAGGAATAGAAAAAAATACAGCACAGAAACTGATGGTGCAATAGTTATTATGGCAGGCCCCTGCTTGTAGATCTAGTTACTCATTTTTATGTTTCAAAGCAGAAATGTTGAGTTTTGGGGTGATCACACACTGTGTCAATGCATTCTCTCTTTCTGCCTAGAAATACTGCCTGGTAGGTCAGATTCATAACACATGCTCAAATCAAATTCCCTTCACCCCTGAAGGCACACACCCAGGCACTTACACGCTTTCCAGCTGTATCCAACACACACCTCCCACTTCTTCCTCAGATGTGTGAGCCTGACCCAGAGAAACATGGTGGTCCTCTTTAGTCCATGGAGGAGAGGTGTTCAGTTTATACCTGGTTTCCATTAAAAACCTCACACTTGAGGAATTTGCCATGGTTTTCTTCTCTGGGAAGCCTGCTGATTAGCTCCAGTGTCCTCAGTGTTGTGACTCCTCAGGCTCCCCAGCTGTGCTCTTGGCTAAATGACTTCAGAGATTAGCCAGTTGGTCAGTCTCAAAAAAACCCCACCCAGCCTATAGCCACAGACAAAGCTGTTAGACTTGCCGTAGAATTGCAGCCCTTGTTTTCACGAGTCTTATCATCATCTCCTCCTTACACATCTCATTGCCTATCTCCTTCAAAAAATTATTTTTTAGCACTAATTGTTTAGTGTAGTCAGGACTTTTGTGTGTTTCCACTTTACTGAAATAAAGAAAGCAGTAATTCCTCACTCTGTCACAGAGAGAGCAAACAAGAATGGCAAGAGACAGTGCTCCTCTTGCACACTCTCACCACAGAGATGCAACACGTGCCTTCCTTGAACTCCTGCTTATTCCCAATGAGAAAAGGCTCAACTGCACTCTTACAAATGGTAAGAAGCAAGCGGTACTGTACTCTCTTGGCCACATTTCACAGCCACACCCTGCAAATGCTAATACATCCCTATCCACTCCCTGTGCTTGAAGCACAACCACACTGACATGCAAGCTCCTGTCAGCAGATGGGGGACTTTTGGGCAGAGCATGTTGAACATGCTTTACACAAGGTCATTCATGTCCCTTCAGCAACCTCTGTTGGCCAACACCACTCAGTAAAACCTGTTCCAACACGATCACATCAAGTCAACAGAGATAAAAGGGATGAAATAGGTGCAGAGTCCAAAATTGTGTTTCACTGCAATAATGTGAGATTGGAGCCTCATTTTTTCCACCACTGTGTGGGGATGCACACAGAAATGGGAGTGTATTCTTGGCAACATGAGTAAGCCCCGCAACATTCCTGATCTATATTTAAACTCTGACCTCATATTTAAACATAACCACTACAACAATATCATAGCCCCTTGGATCACATCTGTGTGTAAAGCAGAGTGAGCAGCAGAGCTCAGACTACCAAGGCTCTATACTCCCTTGTCCTTGAGGCATCACCAGTAAAGCTCTCTCTCCCTGGCCCAGGTTGCCAACAGGGCAGAATTTCCTGATCTTTCAGCCCTGGATGACAATCCCAGCTTTGACTCTGCTTGTTATTTTTACCCCACAGGATCCAAGAACTCTGCCCAAGACACCACACAGACATTCTCATGGAATTTGAGTCCTGAGCAGGACCATCTCCTAAGCTATGGTTTGTTCACACAAAATTCAGCCAGGTAGACAAAGAACCCCCACAACTCTTTCCCATAAGCAAGCTGTGGAACATCTGGAATAGTATTCCTCCCTTCCTCCGAGAGCCTGGGAGCAGCACATACGACTGTGCTAAAATGCTTGCAAATGCAGCTCCCACCGTGAGCTAAAATAGACACTGAATGGAAGTGCCTACACAGAAAAGTTAGTTTCATACTGACTGAACCTTGCAGTTGAATTCAGTATTCTGCAGGCTAATTCAGGGCAAATAGAAGTTCTGCAAAGGAAAAAGACTCCCCTAAATAAAGATGTACAAACTAAAGCCTCCTCAGCTCAGACTTTAGTCATCTACTACCAAAATCACACTGACAACCAGGAAGAAAGAGTTGAACTTAAAACTTTGCCCCAGACTTTGTGTGCACATCTGTGATTTTACTATAAGGTTTGGATTAAGATATTTCAGTTTTTACTCCCAAAGTTTAGAATTTAATTGTAGAAATATTTATGTGATCCACAAGGGAGCAGTATACTTTGAAACATAAAGATTTTGGAATAAAAGAGGGTATCCTTTCTCCGACAGTGAAGACAGATCGATCTGACGTATTATTTCTTATTAGAGAGTTTGCTTTGCCAAGATGATATCTGTCTGCCTCAAACTATGACTGGAGACAGAGGGGAGAGCACCCATGAGGATTCACCGAAAACCTCTGGACTCAACAGTGGTGGCCATTTCCTACCCTTCTCTAAAGATAGCCTTTGTCAAGGACGATATAGATACCCAGGGGATGTAACCGAATGAGTGTTGAAGTAGAATAAAGTAGAATACAGAAACTTCATTGAGACTCCAGTGCCTGCTCAGCTCTAAGTCATTTTGAAACTGCCCTACACCACAGTGGGAAACTCCTCAGGGTTGGCAGAGCAGCCTAGTTGAGCAAGACACTGCATTCTCTACATATTAGTGTTCACTGGTTTGGGGATCACCATTGCATGTCAAGCTTGCCTCTATCGCTTGGCTTTCTCCTCATAACATCTATGTGTGGCAGAGAATAAATACCATGATGGGAAAGACTGTGTGTGGGAAACAGCCAGTAACAGTGAGACTCAGATACACAAAAGCTAACATTTTAATCTCTCTGGAAGCTGCACTTGAAAGGAGGGCAGGGAAGACTGGAGGAGGTGCTGCTGAAGGGACTCAAAGCCCCATCAAGTCTTTGGTCCGAGAGGGAGACAGCACATACTGAAAACACACTGGTACAAAGACGCCCACTTTAAAAGAGCGAGTCTTTTGTCTTCCCTGTGATTTTAATCACACTGTGGTGGCTGATCAGAAAGGATGACTTGAAACAATAACAAAATGGAACTATAAATCCACTTTTACTCAGAACCTGATGAGCCGCAAGTCAACCTCCCATTGCTGCTTTGCCTGTTCACGCCCCTGAACATCCACACCAAAGCAAGGAGCTACCCTCCCAGGCTTTCTGCCCCTGAGGCAAGGAAAAGTGACAGATGAGGGCATCTCTTTCATCTTCCCTTTTAGCAAAAGGGCAGAAGCAATGAGAACTGCTGCCACCAGCAGTAAGGCACAGATTAGTCACTAATTCCACGTCACCAAGTCAATTGATAGGAAGAGACAGCAGCAGATCAAACACAGCAAGATGTCAGCACAAAATATGCGAGCAAAAAAGATACCAGTGCTTGACTCAAAGGCATTGCCACACAAACAACAGCAAACACATACAGTGATCCAGTAAAGGATGGGATAAGTAGGAGGATGCGATAGCTCCAGTGAAAAAGCAGAAATCAAGTTAAGTACGTAGCTCAGGCAATTGCTACACAGGAGAAATTTGTTTCAGGCAAAAGTGAGTTTTCGGAAAGGGCATGTAAAATCTGAACTGCAGAAATAAGGGAAGTGAAGAGACAATATAATTTTGCTCTCCACATTGAGAGTGTCTCCTCATCAAGAAGTCTGACAGGGCAACAAAACGAATGCATTTTTTTGCGGTCTTGGGGTTGATTTCAGGAATAAGTATTTACTCATTTAGAGTAATTCGGCAAGCCTCAGGCGGTATTGCAGTCTGACTAAGGGATGTGTAACTCTCAGGTGCATTAGTTCGCAGAATTGGGACAGATCCTAGGAGGGAGAAAAGAGGTTCAGTAACGGGAGTTTCCAAGGTGAGGGGGATTTTTTTTTTCTTCTTTCTGAGAATCTATATGAGGAGGAAAAGATGTGGCAAGGATGGAAGAATTCCCTCTCCTAAACCATACTAACCACATGTAACAGCATGCAATCAATAGCTCATCAAGCAGAGTGGTGGGGCTGTCCCCATGTTAAAGCAACACACTCAAAGGGAAGGAAGAGTTATGTATCCCTGTCTGCTCCACCCACACATCTGAATAGCCACTTCCTCCCTCATCCTCACAGTCACCTACCAAAAGTAAGAATGCCAGATGGGAAAGCTTTGTAGCACGGGTAACCCTTGGAGCCTTGCCTGAAACCTGAAGCCACAATGGTAATTTACTTTGGAGTCATGTGAAAAAGCTGCCTGAGATGAAACAATGACCACTCTGGAGGTCATAAAACAAATGTTACTCAGGGGAGGGAGGGACTGGTTGTAAAACACTTTGTAACAATCTGGATTATATGTCACCAGACAACAGTCCATGCAGCTTTAAGATGCAGCAGTTACATATTCATTTTCAAAATAAACCACCTAAGAGAGTATAAGCACTACTGCCTCTCCACCCTTCTGTAAGGGACTTGATTTTTTTTCTGGAATTTCCTTTGGCTACTACAAATGCTTTCAGCAGTATATTCCTGGAGACATCACTGCGAAACTGATTTCCTAAAGGTCCACCCCTCAGCACTGTTTGGAAATGAGGTACATCTAAAAAGCCCTTCCTCTCTCAGTGCGGTAACGGTTAGCTATCAGCAGCATCCTCAATGTACTTAGGCTGGAGCTGCCTCTTTTCCTAACCCAATGGCAGGAAAGGACTAACTCAGCATCCCCTGCATGGGCAGGCAGTCATGGAAGAGCCAGAAAACAACCATCACACCTCTCAGAGATGTGCACGCGTGCCCTGTCACTCAGGGAACTCCCTGAAGATGAAAATGCTACACTTTCCAAAGCAAAGGTGCAGCGTAACCTGTTTGCCAGCCAAACTTGCAAATGTCAAAAGAAACTCCAACCCCCTGCAATGGTCCCCCTGATCCAGCTCCACAGTAAGTTCCTCTTGCCCCAGGTTCATCACCACCAAGGAGCTCTGTGCTTCTGGGAAGGGGTACAGTTCCATCAGTGACTATACTGTAAAGGTTAAGCGTATGGCAAAACAGCCATATTAATCTTGCTAGGCTGCTCCCATGTTCCCCCAGCTATTTGCTACCAGTTAATAGTTACCAGCAATGGAGAACTTAGCAGAAAGATGTACTGCTCAGAGGCCAAACCGGCTTTCTAGAAATGCAGTGGAATTGAACTGCTCTCTCTCTGCCTTTTCTCCTACCAAGTTTTCTTTCTAGTCATTACCATCCCCTTTCCAGCTCCCTCTCTTTCCAAACCGCAGCCAAATTTTGACATTTGGACAGCACAGATTTGGCAGCAACCTTAATGCAATGCGCAGACGTAGTAATGCAGTTTTGAGCCGCACTCTCGAGCAACAGTTTTCACATCTGCACTGGGTTCTCTGTTGTGCCCTCTCTGTGTTGACCCTCCTTACTGCTCCCTTGTCTTCTCTCGCAAGTAACAAACAAATCTGTTTTTACAGTCACTTTGCTGGCCCATCTCAACCTCATACCCTAATCTCCTGGCTCCCAGGGGTGTGCCTTCCTTGCCTCTCCCCTTCATCTTAAAAAAATATAGTTAAAAAAGACAAATAAAAAATTCTTCTGTATCGCATGCCAGCTAAGCATTTAGCAGTCTCTGTCTTTTTACTCTTGCCACCTTTCTACTCAAAAGGCTCCCTACAACTCTGCTGCTTCTTTTCCTTACCATCTTCCTCCAAAGGCAAGACTGGCCTTCCCCTGTTTAGGAAGTGCCAAGCTCCACGCCAAAATTAGCAACAATCTGCAATACTTCTAAACAAAACCAAACCCAAACACGTGGATGTGACAGGCTGGATCTCCAGCTACTTTGCATCAGACAGACACTACTACATAGCATGAAGCTTTGTTTGTCTGTGCCAGTGATGTCTGGCTCACAATAAACTCAGCTGGCAAGAAGAGCATAATAAATGCTAAATATAAGTGTATTACAGTCCTAATCTGTGTCACAGGAAGCAGAGATCACACAGAAGCATGTACCATGAGAAATATGTACAGGGAGGGAAGGTCAAATTTCCTGATTCATGCTTTGCAAAAAAGTCAACAGAAGGTCGTCCCCAAGTGTCAGTGCTGCTGCAGCAGCTATCACTTTCTTTTCGGTGTTTTCCTTACTCACCTCGAGATGCTTGAACATGCCGCTGCTGCATCATCCGTGCAGTCTGGGGAAGTTTCGCGTTGCACGTTGGAGACGGTTGTGCACAGCAGAGAGGAGTGTACCAGCACATGTGTGGCAAGTCCCAGGGAAGTTCCCTGTGACTGCACAGGCCCTTTCAGTAGCAAGTCCATAGTGAGTTGCTGAACATGTTAATTACAAGGTTACCTTGCCAATACAAAACCTTTATAGATCCTCTTTTTCAGACATTAGCTCCCCAGGGTCACCTTTCCCAACCTGCCTTATAAATGTCAAACCACCCCCTGATCCAGATTTTCTTCTTCTGCCCAACCAGGGTGAAAAGTGAGGCCTGGGGACATAGAGCAGCTCACCATAACAGAGAGGCGGCAGCCTCCCTGCACTGACTTCATAGCACTCCTAGGTTATTCCTGTGTTCCCAAAAATTATGTTCTCATTGGAAAGAGCCTGGAGAGTTGGGCTGGTAACTGTTCTGGACTTCTACCCATGAGAAGATTATAGGAAAAATTATGCAAAAGTGCCACCACCAAATAGCCAAGTGATTCTGAGAAATTCAGGCAAGACATGAGCAACACCTATCAAAGGGCATGAAATGTCCTCTACAAGGGAAGATTTCTAGCTAAATAGCAGCACTTAGATTTACAATGTTCCTCATAAGTCCACAACTCCTGCTATGTACTGGTGGGTACCACTGGCACCACAGAGGATAAGGGCTTGGCAAGGTGAAAAGAATGACAGAACACTTAATGCAGAATGAGAACCTATACCAAGGTTGCTATATCAAGGATTTAAAACTGCAACTCTGCAAGAGATGCAGATCCTCCATGATGAGCATTAATTTCAGGCTAAGAAAACAAAAATCATTCTCCTTAGAGAACTCAACAGGTTCCCTAAGGCTTGGTTTCTTTCACTTTTCTCTTAGGCAATTTTTGGTGGCCAGTGATGACGAAGATAACCTGGCATAGATGGAGCATACGCTTGATACAGTCTCCTTCTGCTCTCAAAGTGAAATAATGGCCAAAATACTTCCCGTTGCCTTTTTCTCTTTCAGACAATAACTTAAAAAAGTTTAAATGACCTCTCCCCAGAGGGGAGTATTGGTCAAGAGGAAATTGCCTCAAGTTATGCTAGGTTAGACATCAGGAAAAACTTCTATGCTGAAAGGGTTACCAAAAACTGGAACAGGCTGCCCAGGGAAGTGGTTGAATCACCATCCTTGGATGTATTTAAAAGCCATCTGGCTATATTGCTCAGGGGTTAGAAGTAGGCCTGGCCGAGTCAGATAGCAGTTGGATTTGATGATCTTAAAGGTTTTTTCCAACCAAAACAAAGCTATGATTCTATATCAATCAGGATAAAAAGATTGTAGAACCCCAAAAATGGAAAGAGGGGAAGGATTTACTTGGACTAGCCCCACTAGAAAAACTACAGAGAATCTAGTAATAAGTGCAGCTTTGTTAAGTCCAGCAACCTAAGATCATTAGCGAAACGGGTAGCACATACACCCTCATCCACAGCTGGTGGGTTTGGCTTGACACTCTCCATGCAGGTCCCTGGGAATCAGAGGTGGAAACGTTCCCACCTCTTGGCACTGGATGTCTGCACTGCACACACACTCTTCAATCCCTACAAGGTGCAAAGCCCAACTCCCAAAGAGGTACAGGTGTTTCCCTCAGGGACCAGACATCATTTGCATCAAAACGAAGCGGGCAGATGTTCAATGACCAGATAGAGCAGGCTGCCACACGCAATGCATCACACAACATGGGCATGCTTTCCTGTAAATGAATTGGTGAGTGATCACAGAATCACAGAATGTTAGGGGTTGGAAGGGACCTCTGAAGATCATCTAGTCCAACCTTCATCCCAGCATACCTAACCAGTACACCATAGCCTCAAGTGCTAGATCTACATTTTTTTTAAACACCTCCAGGGTTGGTAACTCCACCACCTCCCTGGGCAGCCCGTTCCAGTGCCTCACCACTCATTCAGTAAAGAACTTCCTCCGAATATCCAATCTAAACTTGACGCAACTTGAGGCCATTTCCCCTTGTCCTGTCATTAGTAATTAGAGAGAAGAGACCAGCACCAGCCTCACTACAGCCTCCTTTTAGGTAGCTGTAGAGGGCCATAAGGTCTCCTCTCAGCCTCCTCTTCTCCAGACTAAACAAACCCAGTTCCCTCAGCCGCTCTTCA
>NW_009737271.1:15257-23537 GCF_000703405.1 Apaloderma vittatum
ACCTCGATGTCCTTCTTGTACTGTGGTGACCAAAACTGGACACAGTACTCATGGTGGGCCTTAAATCTCTTTGTACTACAACAAAATGTGAAAGGGGAAAAAAGCAAAATATCTGCCTGAGTCCAGCACTTCGAAAATCTGTTGGTGGTTTCATCACTGTTGACACCACCAGGTGATGCTGATTACAAAAAATGCTGCAAAAACTAAGGTAATTCTTTACATCACCAGCCTTGCCATGCTGCAGAGTTGATGCAGTTGCACAAAAAATGAACCATTACATCCCACATCACAACAGGAAGAATGCCTGCTCTTGGAGAAGCACACATGCCTTTCAACGTCACAGATGCAGCTGAAGAGTGAGTGTTGCCACTGGGAGCACAGAAGTGGGGAATTTACACAGCCACAAAGAAGAAAGGAAGTTCGGTAAATGATTTAATTAAAAGGAAGATTACCATGCCAAAGGTCAAATACTACTACTTGACATATCTTTTTCACACTCCCCCAGTTCTATCTCCCTCCCTCCCTTCTCCCAGCTTAGCACCCCAGCTAACACGAGCCTAGATAGCAGGCAGATTTAAAAACGTTTGTTGTCACTTGCATTAGTAGATGCCAGTGGCAGATTCTTTGTCAAATTTGCAGCTGCTAAAACTGAAAGAAGCACCAGTCCAAGATATAAGTAGTAATGCACTTAAACGTGGCTGGGATGTTAAAGTAATATGCATAAACAAAATGAAGTGGTAGTTAAAGTTTAGGAGTTTGCAGCTTGGACAAGAGGTAAGTACAGACTGATCTCTAACTATGTCTGTTTCAATGCATCACAGCTGGCCGATTTGGGTATGAGCAGAAGTTCTCCCCGTGCTTGGGTTGAAGTCAGAACAAAAGCAATCAAGTTAGCCTAGTGGTCCAGGGCAACAGAGACTCCCTGCCACTTGTAGTTGCCACACAACTGCTGGCCAGCTCAGCCATAACAACTGTCTCTTACAATTTACCACACACACTTCGGCCCCTGAGTGTGTGTGTGCAATTCCCCACTGTTACAAGCCAATAAGCTAAGAGAAGTACAGAGATAAAATCTGACCGTGGAGAAGAGGGAATTGCCTTACAGAGTGGTGTAATATGTGTAAAACTGTTAAATGATATCTTTCCTATGGCCCCATTAAAGACAAGTGCTGTGGCCACTACTGAAACCTGTAGAACCATTTCTGTTAATAGTTCTGTTAACGTCTCACCAGCTTTGGAAGTATTTCCTGGGAAATCCTCATGCTGGTCCGAGGAACAACAAATGCTGTGGCAAAGGCAGGGAATCCTGATGTGCAATCAGCGAGCACTTCGGCCAGATTAACCCACCACTAGATCTATCTGCCCACGTTGGGTTTGGCAAGCTATCCACACAGTAGGTGATCTGTGGAAAACCTGCTTAGACTTCAAATTGCTACAACTGTCTTGTCACCTAAAGACTGCTAAATCAGAAGGAAGCCTGCCAATTTCTGAATGCCATGCTTTCTGTGGTTTCATCTCAAAAGTCACTCATTTGTTCACCAAAACACAAGACAATAAATTGTCCATCTATGGCAAATAACAGAAGAGCTACTCCATAATGAGCTGCAAATGAGAATGTGAAGAATTATCTTCTTGCTCAAGAGAGGAAAGAGCATACAATTTTCAGAATTATTGTGGACCATGTCTGCAACATGACCTGCCAGCTTGGCCCTTGCCAAATGCAAACCACAGTGCTTAAAGGCATCGTGGTGAGAAATTCAAACAAGCAATAACAGCTCTGATATCATGCTAAATGAGTAGCACCTGAATTGTACACAAAAGTACAAGAGGCCAAAACACAGTCAGTCAGTGGGAATTCACAGGTTACTGTATGTGATACTACCTAGCCATTAAGGCTGGGAAATATGGTTGCATAAGTATGTTATCAGAAGAATTTTTTAATTTACAGTCAGATGACTGAATTCAAAGACCTTAAATGACACAATTTTAACTCACGTAACCACAGGCTGGTTAACTCCCTCGTTGAGGTCTACTTTATGGTTTAGTCAAAGCTTTTCCTCTAGAAAATTAAAAGCTTTGGTTTAAATTCTTAACATGACAACAAAATCAGCTCATTTCTACATTATTTGCTTCCATGACTATCTGCTTTCTGATAAAACATAAAGTCTCTTTAATTCCAAACAAAAACTCTCTAATAACTTCTTCATATAACAGAGTATCTTTTTATTATATCTTTTGATCTTTAAACTACTAAGTTCTTTTTTTGAAAGCATGATAAATGTTAACAATCTGCATTTGGAAAATTCTGGAAGGATTACAAGAAGCTCATCCCACTTAAACCACATCCTTTGAGACTTTGCGAAACAAATGCAGTCTAGTTATTTTCAGTTTTTTAACTTTTTTTCCCTCACCTGTTGTAATTCCCACTGTCCAAACAGAGCATCGAAACAGAAAAAAAGCCATCACCATTTCTTATTTGTCTTTCCCTCCACTCCGGGTGAATTTGGAGGCTCACTGAGCTCATTACAGAGCTCCTCCTCAGAAACTCATACTCTAAGTATGCACTGAGAGTCAGTGCCCTAAAGAGATAAATCTATTTCTATTAACAAATCATAGAAGAAGCCACATTAAAAGCGAGTACAAAAAAATTCACAGAATATGGAAAAAATTTTAAAAAGTGTGAGAATACTGCACTGCACTATTTAGGCATCGAGCCACAAGTTGAAAAATGGTTAAAAGCAGTATGGGAGACCACATCACTGAAACAGGCATGACACAACCTAACCCAAGACATGATGGAGTTATCTCATTCTCAGCTGTTTGTGAAGTTTCTGATGGGCAGGCCAGAAAGGAATGAAGAATGGTTTTCTGTTTGCTTGCTGACCAAAGGCAAACATGAAGCCAAAAAATGGTTTTTCAGCTGTAGAAAAAGGCTCAGCTACATGGGCAATGTTTCTCATTTCATCCAAAGTATTAAATCCATCTCTGCTTTCTTAAAACTTCCTCACCCCTGTAACCTCATCTTAAGAAAGCCATTACCATACTTCCAAACAAAATATGTTTAGAAGATGACATTGTAAAAATTAGCAGTATCAAAAACAATTGCAACAATTTCCACATACATAATAGCCAAAATATTTTGGCTGGGTTGTTACAGTAAGTATCATTATACACAACTGACTACAATGAGCAGTGATCGTAGTCATTATTTCTGAATAAGGAAAGAGCTCATCAGTCCTAGACAGAAGAAATTACATGGATGTTGTGGGTGTCAGGCTGTCACCCCTAGAGCCTGTGAGTGGAGCTGATCTCAGTAGGTTACATTTCCTCTGCTTCTTGCAATTATCTAGAGTGACTTGTAAATAAATTTTTACAATTCTTTGCTTAAAGCATGCAGAATGAGAGAATCTTCATTCCTGGAGTGGCAAGACATTCCTACACCCTTCTCAAGAATGTATAGCTTTTGGACACAGATCGCTGCTCTCTTTGAGTAGAAAAGGACGGTGATCCAGGGAGAAAAAAATATTATAAAATGTTTATAAATGTCAGGCTACCCTTCTTCCCCCTTCTGAGACTGTTTGCTGAAGGTTTTGGTAGAAAGCTCTCTTCATCAATTCTGGGTTTTTGGACATTGTACCAAAGACCTGAGCTAGCCAACTGTAGCCGTCACGGGAAAGCTGGAGAAAGTGGCAACCCCAGAGATACCCAGACTCAGGAGGGAAATGACATCGCCTGATATCATTAAGCTGGAAAGAGGAAACTTCCACAAAGGACCCCGCTGTTGTCACCACTACTTATTAAAGTGGCACTGTCTGTCAGAGATTCAGGTAGCCCAGGCTGAGTAATGGTGTAACAGGAAAACTTCCCCTTCTCTCACTCAGAGGAATCGTGCTGCGGAGTAAAGGGAAGCACAAAGGCAATTTGAAAATCTGGAGGTAGGATTAGGAAGACTATTGGATATTGTGTCCAACTAAGGCAGCTCCTAAAAGCCTTTTCTTCTTTCAGGTTCAGACCAGGAAAAGCCTTATCCCAGAACCGTGGTGCTTGTTTAGGATATCCACTGCTTTTCTGATAAACTGGGTAAAATAGCACAAAGCAGAAGAACTGTTCTTTCAATGAGAACCAGTTTCTCGCCTTGTAAGCTTATCTTTTTAGAAAGAGAAGAAAGATTATGGAAAGACTTGTTAGTTCCCTTTATGAAGCACACAGTGAAAATAAAGCACACGAAAAGGCTATTATTCATGATGCAAGATTCAGTAAAAACCTGAAATAAGTTTGCTCCTGTCACTTCAGTTTGGCTTCCTTTTGCGCACGCATATTGTAACTTTCAATTACCCCTAAAAATAGTGTTTTCCCCTAAGCATCATCATGTCGTTGTACACCGGACAGCCAAATGATCATTTACTGAGTGTTAGTTGGCATTTGTTTCCTCCCCATTATTTAATGTACAGCCCTGGTCTTATTAATGCATACTATTTAAAACTTCCACTGAAAAGGGGTAATTACTCTTCAGAGAATTTTGTGTAATTGTCACTATACAACAGCACAGAACTTTATAAGCGTTACAACCCTGTGCGATGCAGACAGACATAATAGCAGGGAAGGAACAGGACAGCGCGGAGGTGGACAGGCTTTGTGGAGCACCACTGACGCAGGTGGTTTGTCCAAAAAAAAAGCCAGAATATACATTTCTGGGAATGGTGTTGGTGACCGGCGCTGACAGGCAGCTCCCTTGCAAGAGGGCATGGCAAAATGGATGGGCCCCACCAAACAGATTGAGCTGGTCTCAAGGCAACATGATTCCAAAAAATCCTGTTATAACTCAAGAGTTTGAGACCCTGCTGGTTGTGAACCCCTCCCCACAGCTCTCCTTAGAGTCTTTGAACAGCTCTGCTTTGACACTTGCTATTCATAAAATTCAACTAGGCCTGGACACCACTAGGTCACTGGATCCCAATTTCCTGAAAAAATTCTGCTGCGGGGCAACCCCCAGCATTAAATTTCAGCTCAGATAGTTAAGCAGGTCCAAGTTTTAAACATGGTTTAAATACGGTTTTCCAGTCAAGGTCTCAGCTCTTATTAACAGTAAGAGGAACCAGCTGCACTTTTACCATCCCATTACAACCTTCCAAAACTAGCCTGAGTGAAGAGCTGTTCTGTCAGTGCACCAGCAGACAACATGTTCATGTCCGGAGTCTTTCCCAGCAGCAGATTCCTCCTTCCACCTGAAGGCAGGAAAAGGTTTTGTGTTTCCCTGCCATCTGTTAACCTGGGCGAGTGTGGACCATCCAGATGTTGCAGGGATGGTTCATGCAGAGGCTTTCAGTTTCTGCCAGAATCAAAAGGAATGGACAATGTAATTTCATGCAAATATTTCCTTCACAGGCTTTCTCTTCCATCTCCTCCTAGCAATGCAGGCTTAGGCCTAGGAAACACATGCTTGGGAGACATTTTTCCCCAAGAAAAAACAGGAAAATTCAGAATCTTTTTCCACATAATTTTTCTTTCTAGAAATGTGAAGTGCCACATTATGGGTTAGGTTCTCCAAGGCAGAAAAATGGCAGCTTCTTGAAGCACTTTTATTCTTGAAACACTTTCATTCAATTTATTATTCAGATATATTAACTTAAAAGGCTTTGATGAAACACTAGAACTATCATCTAAGTGCTTTACTTGTTAATCTTTATGAGTAGACCAATACTCCCAGAGTGCATCTCAGTACCCCTCTCCAGTAGCAAGAGCATGAGACTTTACAGGAATTGCTCCCAAATGTAAATTCCCATACACCCCATCCCTTAGAGCATGCTGAAGCAAATTGAGAAAAGGCTCTAGCTGTGAAATCATAGGATGCTGATATTTTTCTTGAGAACAAGGCAAGTAACAAGGCAATTTTCAAGTAAATGTTGATATCCCTCTTCCAGAAATGTCTCTGAGATCGTTTACTCCCAGTGCAGGACCAAAATAGCATCTTTAAACATTCACATTTTCCATGAGAGGAGAGTAGATTTTTGGCTGTGTTTTTGTTTAGGTTTTTTTTTAATGCAACCTCTCCAGTACCTTCCATTTTTACGGCATGAATCATATCCTTATTCAGTGAAAATCTGCATTCTCTGACAAGCAGGAGACACCAGCAGGGCCATTATCTGGGAATGCGCAGTTCAACAACCCAAAGCCTGCCCTCATAGATATGTTTCTCACATTAAAGCATTTATTAACCTTGGATGAGGAAAACAACAGAAGTGATCTGTGCCTAAGAGATTGTCCTGTTTCCCCCATATGAACTGCGCCATCTCATCTACCTTGCAAAAAGGACTGCACCCCTCTGTGCATACCTTAGAAAGTACATTTCCTGCAGAAAAGTTCAAGGCAAAGCTCATCTAATTTCTTTCAAACATGAGACACTCCTCTCATAACAATACGCTGCTTTCATTGACTCCAGTGGATGTGTCCCTTATTCACATTAAGGCAAAAAGGATGAAGGATCAAACTCACTCAGCTTCCCTCATGCTTTTTTACGTTTTTTTCCCCCTCTGATTTAATACTCCCCAATATATGCCGTGCTAGCTTGTACTTCCTGCTTTTAGACCAGAGCTGTTTTCATGTGCTACTTCTAAAAGACATTTAGAACATGAATTTACACAATGGTCAGAAGACAGGAGTAATAGTCCTCTTACTTTTGTTAAGACAAACTCACATAAACAAATACTCACAAACGCATAAAGTGGATGAATGTGATGCTCTCAAAGCTGTAGCTAAGTGGTGTAACCCAAGTCCTTTAACTCAGTGGTGGATAGAATTAAGGTTTCCCAGCTTTTTACCCCTACAACTCAAAAAGGTAGTATTTTTATGGTGTGGACAGGAAGCAGAAGTCATCACAGAAGAATCCGAGTCTCATACTTTCTACTCTGCAAGGGTGGGAGAAGACTAACACTCAAGCACAGGGTCAGGTGGTCAGAA
Organism: Apaloderma vittatum; assembly: GCF_000703405.1. Classification (NCBI taxonomy): domain Eukaryota; kingdom Metazoa; phylum Chordata; class Aves; order Trogoniformes; family Trogonidae; genus Apaloderma; species Apaloderma vittatum. The sequence goes on from NW_009737271.1 coordinate 22,215, forward strand.
ACCCACTAGTAGGAAGCTGGATTCTCTGTGGAGTGAATCAGCACAGCCCTATGAACTTCTAGAACAACTTTGTTATCACCAACTTTTTTTTCTTATAACTTGGCAACTACAGGCATAGTTTGGTGGAAGTGCTAAGCAGTAAACTGAAGAGCAAAAACGCTAAAAGAGAAGCCGGCTTTGCGTTTCATATTGCAAATGCGAATATCCTCTGCAACTGCAGTGTGGGGGAAAACTGGAAAGGACAGAAACGTGTCCACTACCTGATGTCAGTAGACAGGCGGGATGAACAAGCCAGAACCTGATCCTGTATTCTTCAATATCACTGCAAAAATTGTTTGTATGGAGGTTGGTAGATATGAGCAAGCTACATCACCAGCCACATTCAAAACTCTTATGCATATCTAGGAGGGAACAGGTCCTAGCAAAGCCACGAGATATCTAGAGAACATATAACACTACACACCACCCTCCAGTCACTTTAGATGTAGCAAACATGGGTTATGTGGCTAAAATCTAAACAACTTTCCTTCACAACTGGACTTTCTAGTTCTTGCAATTTAGAGACCTCACCTTGGCATATAACTTTTCATCTTGCATGTAGCTTCCTTGACTCTGTATGCTGTTACATTCAGCTTTGAGAGCCGGACACTCTATAATTTACATGTAGCTGACTGAATGGAAGAAGAAAAAAACATGCTTTCACTTTGGTCTGAGTAACCCAAGTGACAGGATTCCCTTTTGAGGGTGAAGAACTCCTGGAAGCTACCTTCAAACAGGGCAGTGGAGTCAAACACCAAATACATTGCTTTAAAGTACAGGACTGAATGAAGCACCCCACCTTGGTGTGCAAAACCACAGCTACAAATGTCAGATATCTCCCTGTACACCTGATTTACCCCAGAGAGGACCTACTCTCTTGTCTCGGCCATCACACTAGGTAAAGCATTAATCTTTCGGCACAACAGTCTCCTAGTAGGAAGGTCAGACAAAGCAGACGTGCAAACAGCTATATGTTGTTGACCACTGTATATACATGTGCATAAGAATGGAGGTACAAGAGCAGACAGCAGCAAGGGCCAGCTGAGAAGTTTTTCTCTAGTAATAGGTAGCACCAACTGCTTTGGAAGGAATATCAGGATGAGAATATGTGTATATGTCATCCTCCCACACATCTTCCAAACTCAATAGCAAACTGTTTAGGGTTTTCCCAACAAAGTTACACCAGGATTCATTGGGTTAAGAACCTCTCAGTCTCCATGCGTCAGATCCATTTTTTAAAGTATTAACTCTCTACAACATCATAGAATCATAGAATGGCCTAAG
>NW_009737272.1:0-954 GCF_000703405.1 Apaloderma vittatum
TGATTTTTTCAAATCTGTTTATGTTTTGGCAATTAGGTAAGCCTTGGTGTAGGACAGTGACAGACACTGTAGCCTCTGTCACTCAGTGTGTATCAGCAAATTTCGCCCCTGTGACTAGAAAGAAACATCGGAAGAAGTCAGTTGCCGTATCAACAGATGACACAGATCCAGGACAAAGTCCTTCTAAAGTAGCACCATCAGATGAGTCAGATTCAGACTCAGATAGGCAAACTGGTTCCCTGCCTGGCAAATCTGGTACCCCTGTAACCGGGAAGAAACATCTAACAAAGACAAATCGCCCAACAATAGATGATTCTGATCCAGGAGAGGGTCCTTCCAAACCAAAGTCATCAGATGGTTCAGAGCCAGAATCGGAGGCAGCTGCCAAACCTTTAAGAGAATTGTGAGATATAAGAAAGGACTTTGGCTGTCTTGAGCGTGAATCATATTACAGGTTGTTACTCTGATGCTGGGATAAAGGGGCTGATACCATTGATCTGAACGGTAAAGAAGCCAAACAAACCCTGTCTGATAATGCAGGCGTCGACTCGGAATTTGTGAAAGATGAAAACAGTCTCAGCCTCTGGAGATGACTTTTGACAGCTATTAAGAGCTGGTATACCCACAAGGGCGAACTTCCCATCCACACACCCAACTGGACCAGCATGGAAAAAGGTATTAAGTTCCTGAGAGAACTGGCAGTGAGAGAGGTGATTTACAGCAATCCACAAACCGTTTTAAACCCCGATGAAATGCCCTGCCACAAATCCGTTATTCAGGTGTTTGTGAGGAGTGCTCCACCAATGTACAAGCACATCTTGTCAACGATGATCTGGGCATCAGATGGTCAGACACCAACAGTGAGTGAAGTGGCCAACAAAGCACGACAGTATGAAGACAGTACTGCTAGTCCCCAACAAGCTCCATGGAAAAAGTAATTGAGGAAAACAACAG
>NW_009737272.1:1024-1762 GCF_000703405.1 Apaloderma vittatum
GTGGAGAAAACCAATCAAGCAATTGAGAAAAACAGTGAATTATTTGAGAAAACCAATCAATCCCTAGAAAAGCTGATTGATACATGGTCCAAGAGAGATGACAGACCTCAATGGAGCCGCGTTGATGCTGTTAGAAGACACAGACCTTCAAGATCTACTAAAAATGATGGCAACTTGTCACAGAATGACTTGTGGATTTTCCTATGTGGATATGGTGAAGACATGAGAAGATGGGATGGAAAACCTGCTTCTGCTCTACAGGAACGAGTATCCAAGTTGAGAAACACGAACAGAAACAGCAACCTGCCACGAGAAGGAATAATCAAGATGTAAATGCAGTTAATACTAATCCTGTAAATCAGGTAAACCCTGTCAATCAACCTCAAAATTAGAGGGGCCCTGCCTCCAGCCAGGTGGAGGAGAGGGACAACCGAGTTTATTGGACTGTGTGGATTCGGTGGCCTGGCACATTAGAACCTCGAAAATATAGAGCTCTGGTGGACACTGGTGCACAGTGCACCCGAATGCCATCGAATCATGCAGATACTGAAACTGTTACTATTTCTGGAGTGATGGGTGGTTCTCAAAAACTGACTGTATTAGAGGCTGATATGAGCCTTACTGAGAATATGTGGAAAAAGCACCCTATCGTGACTGGTCCAAATGCCCCATCCATCCTTGGCATAGACTTCCTCAAGACTATAGAGTTCCTCAAGAAAGGGTATTATAAGGACCCAA
>NW_009737273.1:0-8830 GCF_000703405.1 Apaloderma vittatum
GAGCGTGTCACAGGGAAGCCAGGTGAGGAGGACCTGCCTTGGTGATTGATCCAGCCCCCTGCAGGCAAATGGGAACTTAGGACACCTCAGAAAGCCGTTGCCAAGCTCTGGGTCCCATAGGGTTCAGAGCCACCTCTCTGCAGCCAAGGGAGCCCAGATTCCTTCTTGGACAGTGCTTATTCCCACTGGGGCCAAGGTTCCTCCTTTGCTTCTATGGCCAGAGCCTCTTTTTGGTCTCCCACCAATCTGACAGGCTGTGAAGCTGATTTCTGGTTCCCCAGAGATTCCTAAACCCCTTGAGCCATTGCAAACCAAAGGTTTGGGAGAAGGAAAGGAGACTAGGGCTGCCCCTTCCTTGTTGCAGCTGCTGTGCAAGTTTTTTCCAGCTCGGCTGCTGCCAGGGCTGGGTCGGAGCTCCAAAAGCTCTGAGTCGGGATTGCAGCCCCACTCTCTCCCTTGCAGGTCCTCACTCCCAAGCTGTCCCCACGGTTGAGGTGGCCCTGGAGAACAACCTGGTGAGATGTCTGGTTTTGTCCCAGCGTGCTGCCATGTGGGGAGGGCTCCTGCATCAGCTGAAACATGGATTTCCCCTTCCTCTGACCTTTGCAAGTCTTTCCCAAGGGCCTATCTTCCCCTCCCCAGCCCATCACTGCCATGTCTTCATCAACAACAAAACCTCCAGGGATGTTTCTTCCCAGGCAGAGAAGAACTCACCCTGTAGCCATCATTTTCCTCTATCCAAGCATTCTCCTACCCCATCCCACTTCTCCAAGCCTGCTGCTTCATCCCTTATTTTCAGGAGAGAAAACAATAGTCTCTCTGAGCTGTAGCACTGCCAAACACTTGTAGCTCAGGCACGAACCCTGAGCCAAGCTGGAGGGTCAGGCTGTGCCTCAGTTTCCCCCCTGCTGAGAATGTTTCTGTCCCCCCCAGCCCTGCAAAACTGTAGTGGTCCCCAGGTTCACCCTCATGCTGCTCTGCTCTCTCTCTGCAGCAAGAGGAGCCAGCCCCGCATGAGAGCGAGAGCATCTTGCCCACCTTCACCATCAGCCTCAAGGACATGCGTATAAACCCGGTAAGAACCACCCTGGCCAGGCAGGAGCCTTAGGGAATGAGGAGATGCCACCCGAGCACCTCACATCCCTCATGCTCTCCTCTCTCCAGGCTCCTGATGTCACCACGTGGCCCAGGCGAAGGCCTCACTGCCTGGAAAGGGACACCCAGATCTTGCCCAAGGTGCTGAAGCTGGAGTCCAACAGCACACTGATTCCCAGCAACTCCAGTTCAAACCAGTGTGAAGACAGAAGAGAGCCCAGCACCTCCACACCGAGCAGGAACTGCAAGAGCATCCCTGCTGCCAGAAACCACATTGATGATGCAGGTGGGGACCAGGGACACAACCCTTCTTGTTACTCCATCTCTTTCACCCCGTTATGGTCATTCCCCCATCTTTTTCCACTCTGTGCACGACATGCAGAGCCGTGGCTGACGTCCTCTGGGTCAGAGAAGCAGAGGGTGGGAGCTGCTTCCCCGGGGGCGGTAAATACAGGATCAGTGCTCAGGGCTGGGTGGTTCGTGGTCCTGGTAGAAGCGTTTGCCCCTTACAGTTGTAAAGCTCCAACATTCTCCTCGTTCCTTCCGCAGAAGACACCAGCATTGTCATCTCCAGCTCGGAGGACAGCTCAGAAGACACGGCGGTGAGTGAAATGGCTGACCTTACTTGCTGAGCCACGCCACAGGCAGAAGAGGCAACTGCACCCTATCATCTTGGGGGTGCCTTTCCCTTTCCTCCAGCTGTGCTCAGACGTGAGCCTTCTCCCTTCACAGCAGCAGCCAGAGACTTGCTTGCAGCTTTCTCTCTTCTCTTTGGGTGCTCCCAGAGAAGGCAGAGGCATCTGGGCCATCCCAGATCTAGTCCTCCTGACCTTAGCTGGTATCTCCTGGTCTTCTGGAGCAGCGAGAGTCTTCTCTCTCTCAGGCAGCAAACCCCAAGCTGATTTCCTCAAGTGGGATTCCATACCAGCTGATCCCTCTTTCAAGTCAGTCCTTATGACCTTGCTGGGGAGGTTGTTCTCAGCTTAAAAAAAAAACCACAATTTTCATATAAAAATCAAGTTTGCAAGTTGAATGTAGCATCTGTGCCCAGAGAGTTCATCAGTCAGGTGCCTACATGGGCTGAGAAGCTCCCAGGAGCCACCCAAGCAGGTAGGGACCACCCGAGCATCCCCAAAATGACATTTCCAAGCTCCCTGTGGTGACATTTCATGGCACTGATGCTGCAAGCTGGCACGTTACAGCCAAGTGGCCCAGGCTGAGGTGGTTAGATGAACCAAGAGCGTAGGTTCCCTGCTGACATACCCGCTCACCATCGTGAGCAGGGGAGCCCTTTGGCAATGACGGCGAGCGCAGCCAATTTGGCATCGGGACAGCAGGTGTTGGCTTTCCAGCGCTGGCTTAATGAGGGGTTAACAGCCCCATGTTTTGTATAAACTAATGCAGAAGCTCTTATTACTCTTCAATAAAGCTGTTCCTAGATTAAATCCCATCCCACTCCTGCCTATCTTATTCATTGTTTTTCCTTTGCTATTTTTCGTTGCTCTCTTGATTCATCTCTGGAGGGGAAAAAAAAATAGAGTTGTGGGGCTAAAACCCTGTCCCCACTCCTGCTAGTGCCAAAAAAGTCTTGAGGCTGGGGATTTTCAGGAATGTTAAGTGCTTGCTGTGAGAAATCTGTGCATGAACCAGGTGTCCTTTGGTACAGCATGTATTTAAGGGTGTAGCAAAGGCATAGGCTTTAAAAGAGAGTTTCCAGGGGGATAAACATCTCTTGTGGTGGGCCCTAGAAAAGTGAAACCTTGAGAACTGGGAAAAACTGGTTTAGACACTGGAAAAGGGAGGTGTGGGGGAAAAGAGTGAGAAAAAGGCTGAGCAATGGGGTGAGGCAGTGGGATGCAGCCCAGGAAAGTGGAGATCAAGGGCTGAGGACCTGCTTAGAGACTCAGAGATCTAAAAGGAGACTTGAGGGCTGGGGAGGAACACTTGTGGGGTCACCTGGGGACTGTCATGCTCTGTACACTGAGCTGAAGCCATGAGAATATCACCAGCACCCTGCTCTGCCCATATCCATCGCCCACAGCCACCACGGTGCTACAGTCATGTCTCTCTGCACGGGTGATTTTCTTCCCTGCAAAATCCTGCCCTTTCTCCCACTCCCCTCTGCTTAACCCTTCAACAAAACCTCTCAGCATAGGAATTCAATCTACTTGTTGCTGCTTTGGGTAACAAGAGCATCTGCCATTACTTTCTATCGTCAAGTTTGGTTTGTCTAACTCCCTTCAGGCCAGCTGAGCCATTCTGGATGCAACCAGGGAAGGGAACATGGGGCACTGCCACCTCCCATGCCATCCTTCTCATGTCCCTTCCCATCAGTCCAGCCATGTTTCCACCACTCCTGGGCTGCAAGTGAGGATACAGAGAGCTGATGTGGAAGGGAGATGGACACCCTGTCACTGCAGGGTGCCCAGGCCAGGATTGCAGGATTGTCCCTGGGGGAAAGAAGAAGGAAAACCTCTAATCACCAACCATAACTTTACATTTAGTGGTATCTCATGTGGCAGGTTGCTCAGCCACATTTATGTACCTGCATGAGCTGCATCCACGTAAGAGCTGCAGAAAGTCACAGCAAGTCCCCAGACCTGCATGTTCTGTCTCTCTGGCCACTGCCTGGTTCCCACCCCCTGCTTCTTGTTCACTTGTCCCAGACCCTGGTTTTAGGCTCCCACTGGGGTGCCCCATGGAGCTGAGCCACAACACACACCCAGTCCAACATTGGCAGTGCCAGGACACAGAACCCCGTGGGTTTCATGCGACTACACAAAACCACAACCTTGCCCATGGCCAATCATGCACCCAAGGGTGCTCCTCATGCCTTTCCAGCCAGGTCCAAGCAGGTAGATGAGACTAGGCCACCTTCTCCGCTCTCTTGTAGGACTACAGCAAGCCCAAGGGTGACAAGAAGCCCTCCAGCCCTACGTGGTCTGAGAGTGGCACCTCTCCCCGCCACAGCACTGGTCCTGCCAGCCCCTGGAATGATGTGTCGGAGCAGAGCACCTTGGTGTTCCTCAGCTTGAAGGTTGACCAGAAAAGTGAGCATTACTTTTCCCAGAGACAGGGAGCTGGAGGGACAGAGAGTGGCAGCTCAAATACTTACTCCAGCCCTATCCTTTTCCCACCACAGCCCAGCACATCATGGAGGTGGCAGCAGCAAACGGAGAGCACACCTTCAAGACAGTAATTCAAACGCCTGAGTCGGTGCTTGCACTGCTCTCTCAGGGTGTCCCCTTGGAGATGGGGATGCAACATCTCCTTTGGTACATCTCCCCCCTCCCCAAGCCCATCCTCGTCATCTATAACTTCTGGGCACCGGAGATGCCTGCTCTCTTTAAAGCCCTGGATGCCACAGGCCGGAAAATGGACTTCTGCCACATCGTGTGTGGTTATGTGGATATGTTGTCCTTGATCAAAGAAAAACTGCCCGAGGATCCTTGCTACAAGCTCAAGAACTTGCTGAGAAGACACCGGCAGCAGCAACTCAATGAGAGCAGTGCACTGGCCACAGCCAAGGCCTTGCAGGAGCTTTGGGGAGCTCTGCAGCTCCCTGCCCATGCTGACACAGGGATGATGCTCACCCACTGCAACCTTCAGAGCTACACCATCCTGTGGCCTTTGGTGAAGGAGAAGCTGCTCACCAGGAGGGTGGCCAAGATCCTGGCCCGGCGTAACCTCATCCTCTGGGAGCTGCAAGAGGTATGAGCGCAAGCCGTGGGGTGAGCTGAGCTGGCCAGGTCTCAGGCTAACCCTGCCAGGGCTCACCAGAGATGTTCACCAGGAATGCTCACAGCAGCATCAAGCAGAACACTCAAATCCTTCTCTGCTCCCAGCCTGGGGTTTAAAAGGTTCACTACCCTGGGTCAGCTCTAGAGGGAAGAAACCACCTAATCAAATTAATATCTTTATAGAATAAAGTAAGCAGTGCAGCCCACTGTGATTTATTGGGGCGTCTTCACCCCTCCTTTTCCCGGCCAGGCGAGAAGAGAGATATTCTGAGCGCTGTTACCCGTGCCCGGGGGCAGCAGCAGGTACTTGTGCCCCGCCTCCTCCAGCCTGGATGTGGCCCGGGGGTGCCAGGCGATGCTGCCAGCGGTGTCCCCAGCCCGGGCTGCGTGTGACAAAGCAGTGAGAGCCACACGCCACCAGGTGTCCTCTTTGCATAGCCGCACGCGTGCAAGGACCGGCTCCCCAGCTTGTGCATACCCGCGCCCATCCCTGGAGCCCACGGGGGGTCTTTTCTGTAACCTGGAGGGGTGGGGAGTGTATGGTGACCATCACCGGGGCGTCTGGTCTGCTGTGTTGGGCACGGTACGGGGATGAATGGATGTCTCCAGGCTGCACGAGGTGGGTGAAGATGGGCAGGATAGTCGAGGAAGGTTTTGTGGGAACTGCCAGGCTTTGAAAACTGGGGGAGAAACGTGACCTCCAGCTTCTGGAATCCCTCCAGAAATGAACAATGGCGCGGACACAGTTGTGACAGATCCAGCACCCTACCACACCTTATAGGGAGCAATCCCAAAATGCAGGGGCCCATCACCGAATTCAGGCAAAGCTCCCTCACCCCAGGGATTCACCGCTGTCTGATCCGGGGTTGTGTGCGAGGAGCAGCCTCTACAAGGGGCACAGCCGGAGGAGAGCGGATCCCATCTGTCTGCTGTCACCGGCCTCATCAAAGTCTTGTAAAACAATAGCGAAGTCAATGGGCTGCGGGAGCCGGATTAGCTGTTTCTTTACCCTGAGCTGCCGTAAAGCTCATTCATCCGGCTAGAAAAGGGTTTGTCACCGCAGGGTGAGCAGAGCAGCACCCAGCAAGCCCCAGCCTTACAGGAAAAGGCTACAGATGGAGTACCCCTGAGGGATGAGAGCTCCCCCCAAAATCCCACCAGCTTCCACCTCCAACGGGCAGCTTCTACACACAACCCCCCCTCAGACCTGCCATCCACAGCCACTGCAGGGAAAATCTCCCTCCAAGCCAGAGGTGTAAGGAGGAATTGGAGTCGCTCTATAGTTTCGGGGTTTTTTTTTAGAGCAATAAATAACTTTACTGAATTAAGCGAATCTCCTGAAATGATATATAATATGCTGCTTGCTTGATTGGCTGTTATTAATAATGCATCGCTCAATCTAAACCATTCATAAAACAGCTCCCTGCTAGCCCCAAGCAAAGTGCTTTGGGACTCACAAGAAGAAAAAAAAAGGCAAGGAGCAGCATAAATCCTTTCTGTTTATGAAAATGGATTTCTTCCCCCAACAATCATGCAAAACTAATTAGAGCCAAAGGGCCAGTTGCTCTGCATTTGATTATGCCCTGCAAGATGGCTCAGGCTGTCTGGCCAGGATGAGTAAAAGTTCAAGGCAGAGGAGAATTCACCCCAAACAAGCCAACAAAGGGGTACTTGTATTTTATTTCTAATAAAATCACCAGCCTGCCAACAACCAAATGAGTTGGCATCTGATGGGCCATCAAGAGCAAGGACAGAGTGGACAGGACTCTTAAATATTTGGAGAAGTGGTGAGGCAAAGCTGAGGGAGAAGGAGCCAGGTGGAAGGAGAAGCCACATTACCTCAGGCCATCCAGAAGGCTCCCAGTATGGTGGCTTATGCACTCACCTAATCTTGGAGAAGATGACTTGGGGCTAGAAGCTGGAGAAGTCAGGAGAACCCAAACTGTGGGCTTGGCCTTCTTCCCCTTAAATAGACAATGGCCCTAATTAGCATTATACGGAGGGCTCCTCCCTCAGACACCAGTTGGAGATTAATGGTGTAAATCAGCAAACCTTCACTGACCATAGCAGTGATCCAGTGATTCCTGCAGCTGGGAGGCTGCCCTCATTTATACAAGTGGGAGATGTGTCCCCACACATCAGCTGTGGACCTGGCCTCAACTCAGCTTCTACTTGTCACAAGATTAGGAACCTGATGAAACTTAGGGTCTGAGGTAGGTTTGGTAGGAGGGGAGGTTGACAGGTCCATAGCCTGCTCATCCATCCATCCATCCATCCATTTGTTCATCCTCGGAGCTCTCATCAGAGGGGTTGAAGAGTCACCACAGAGCACTGTTGTGCTCAGCCTATGGGGAACTGAGGCACAAGTGGTGATGTGAACTCTGCACACTGTGTCCACTAGGGAAAAAATGGATGGTGTAACCCATGCCATACTGCTTCATGCTACGGTGCCCTGCCAAGCATGTAGGTTAGCATCTGGCCCTCAGGAGTGTGAGGAGGGATTCACTATCCATTCCACCACACATGCCTCATTTGCTGACCCATTTCTAGCATGATATACTGCCTCTAATGCTCCTGAAATGCTGCCACCATATCTAGGACACTTGGGTTTCCTTCTCTTGCATGATGAATGAAGGCATCTTGGGAAGAGCTCAGCATAGTGCAGTGGAGAGCAGCCAAGCCAGAAAAATCAAGCGTCCTCACTGTGATGGCCACATCCTTGTGGCATTTTAATCTACTTCCATGCTCCTCAAAGCAAATTCGCAGTCTCGGTGTCTCTCACCTGAGCTTTGCAGCCCAAATCCCACCTGTGGATCAACACCAGCAAGGGCTGACGTATAGTCATGCAGCCCCACAGCAGCATGGGGGGCCTAGGACCTGCAGTAACCTGGTGATGAGCAGCATGGGTACATATCTGGTTTTCTTGGAGATGCTGAGACCCCAAGGTGTTGCCTCATTGACCACAGGGGCTTGGGAGAGACTGACAGCCCCTGAGCATTCAGTGAGTAAAACAGAGGGGAAAAAATCCTGTAAGCCACAACTCCAAATATCCGATGCCATAATTCCCCAAGCTGCAAATTGCTAGTGCTCAGGAGAGTGTCACGGTGAGGGTGAGGGCGTACTTGGGTGAGCCAGGCATGGGGCTGGCAAGGGAGTGAGTCACGGCTCAGACCTGACAGTGCTGAGAGCATGATGGTGGTTCAAAACTCCCTTCCCAACTGGAAGGGAGACATGGAAGAGCTGCCCTGTATATGTCTACAGGGGATTTGAAGTGATGCCTCCCTACATCTGAGAGGTGCTTCCCTCTGCAGAGTCCTGTACCTCCCCACAGCAAGGTGGCCTTGTCTGTCTGCTCAGGACTATGCCCAGGGCATTTCTGTGGGATGTTAATTGGATTGGGCCCAATCTGTCCTGGGAAGCACAGCAATGGCCACAGTGCAGGTGGCCACAGGGAAACACCTGACCAGTGTTTGTTCACTTGCATGGAAACAAGACATTTTTGGTGGCTGCATATCACCCAGGGAGCTTGCCCACTCCGTGGGGCTCAGCCACCTGCCAACCCTCAGATTGCCGGGCTGAAGGGAACCTGAGGCACTTCTGAGGCCGACTGCATGTCAAGCGGGGGGTCTTCGCCCACCACTCCCGGCAGAACAGAGGTGCTGGGAGCGAGGATCGAGGATCAGACCTGGCATTTCTCTGTCAAGCAGCTTCCCTTTCCTGCCCTTCCAGCCACCACCCCACCCTTCTCCGCTCCCGGTCCTTGGGAAGAGCACGCTCATTCGCACGGCCTCGGGGCAGGGATGGGGAGCTGGGCTTCCCTGCCCGAGGGAGAGGTGACCGGGCTTTTACTCTGCCCGGGAGCAAGTAGGGAAGCGGCGAGATCCCCAGGGCTCCCCAACCCTGCCCTCCCCCAGCACAGCTCCCGGGCGCAGCCCTTGGTGGGGCGGAGATGGAGGGTAGCGGGGCGGTGGGGAAGGGAGGGCGGGGATGATGTG
>NW_009737274.1:0-12450 GCF_000703405.1 Apaloderma vittatum
GCAGCAGGCCTGGAGGGGGCTGCCCTCTGTTGCACTTGTTTCCCTTCACTGCCAAGGGAGTAGTCGTTAAAATAACGTGTCTCTCTGCTTGCAGGAAAGGAGGAAAGAAGAGTCCAGGAAGAAGACGACCCCTCGCCTGTGCCCCCCGAAACCAGCTGAGCGGGGCAGCCCGTGAGGCCAGTGCCCCGCTCCCGCCGGTGTGCCCGTTGTACCTGCCACCGCGCGCTGCTGGCCCAGAGGAAAACCCAGCTCCCTCCTAAAAGTATGTTTGTCCTGGTTACTCACTGAAAATAATGAAGTGATGGCAGAGGGTGAGAAACAGTTTGGGTTTCGTGGGCCTCTGGCTTGCTTCACACCCTGGGTTACATGTCCCTCTCAAAACACATCTCCTGGTTGAAATCTGATGTAGCGGATGGTGTTGGCAGGAAAGCACTGCTAGATAAACCTGTTATGGAAATACCTGCTCCTCTGGGGGAGGGAAAGATGCCAGCTATAATTCATTTCTCTGCTTTACGGCTTTTGAATAAACAGACCATCTGTCAGCTTCTCATAAAGAAAATACTGGCTTTGTTTGTAGAGTGTACCATCTTCTTTCCAGGAGGGCTCCATTGCTCTCAAAAAATTTAAAGGCATTACCAGTTGTGCTGTTTCTGATTCCTAGGAAAAAACCTTTTCTCTGTACCAGACCCAACAAACAGTGGTGTATGTGATGACTGTTGACGTTGGCTGGAATATGTGCTGTGAAAGGTCATGCCATGTGCCAGCCCAGTCATCTGATGTAAAGTATGTAACCAAGCTGTTTGTTTCATTCCAGGGACCCGGGATTGACAGATCAGGGAGGAAGGATCCTGAAGCAGTGGCAGACTGTTTGCTCCTGGACTCCGTGTACGGGGACTGCTGCCTCCTCAGTGCTGTTCCCAGGTATGGCACAGAGGTAGTAGTGGTCTCTCCTATGCCTGAAGGCCACTTTAAGGCCTCACCAGAGCCTTCTCTTCTCCAGGCTGAACAGACCCAGCTGCCTTTAGCCTGTCCTCCTAATCTTTCACTGTTTTTCCTGGAAGCATTCTGTGAATGCACTGACCTTGCTTGTTCCTCCAAGGCAAGGCAGCTGGTCTCTTCCTGTATCACAGCCAACATCTCCACTTTGTTCATTATCCAGTTAGGCAGCATTCTGCAAAAGTCAGAGGTGCATCTTAGCTAGTTAACACAGAAGCACCTAAGGAGTAGTGCTTTTTTTTTAGGAAAAAAAACCCCACAGCAAAATCTGTATGGGGATATTTACTTCATTTTTCAGTTTCCTTTTAAATTGCACACCTAATATACCCTGAAGGGAATGTACTCCATAGCTTTCTGGTTTGGGGGCCTGAATCTGCACTTCTGGGAAGCCTCTAGGAGAGGGATTTATTTGTGTTGTGGGTTGGGGCTGTGCCAGCCACTGAACACTGACACGCTCCCAAACCCCCTCTCCCCCCCTAAATGGGAGGGAAAAGGGAATGAGACACCGAGACTTAAGGATTGGAAAAAAAGAAAATTAAAGCAGCTTTAATGAATAAGGAAATAATAAAAATAGTGAACTACATACTGTTTAGCTCAAACCAGGATAATTTGGACTTCTAGCTACCCTGCATAGGACTGGGGGCTCTTTTCTGTGGGGTTTGCTTTTTTTCTGCCTTCACATCTTTAAATTTGCTCTTATTTTCTTAAATGCAGTACGAATATGCTAGAACAGCTTAGCTCATAAAACAGGGCAAAAATGCCAGATCATTTGTGTTGACTTCTGTTTAGATTTTCATGCTCTAAAAATCCATCTCATTGTGTGTCTGCAGTGGGACCATGGAAGGAAAAGAAACATCACCAAGTTGTCATTCGGAGGAGAGCAGCATATTGGACCTGCCCTCTGTTTGTGACCCAGCAGAATGCTTTCTGCTTTCACACAGCTCCCTAAACAGCAATGAGCTTTTTCGTTCTGTGGATACATTTCCCTCTCTGCCCGAAGGTAACAGCTTCTGCCTCTGCACATGCTCTTTCTCTAGCCAGTGCATTATCTATTTAGGCAGTATTTCATCTGACTGAATAACTGCAGTCTGATACAGGTGCACCTGCGTTTTCTTAAAGCCAGAGTTACAGTCTGTTCCAGCGTGACAGGTACAATGTGAATTGCGGGTCGAGGAGACCTCAGGAATGGAGTTAAGGGTCGAGGAGACCTCAGGAATGGAGCTAAGAGGACACTATTAGCCGCTAATGTTTTGGCGACACTGTTCCTTCGTGTTTAAGGTGTTCTCAGACAGAGTTACTTGAATCACCTTGGGGAATTGGCCCAGCTTGCTGGGCAGCCAGGTGAGTGTTTGTGTGGATGAGATGGGCACAGCTACTCTTTCTGGCAGCCGCACAGGTATATGCAAAGGTACAGTGGTCTGCAACGTGCCCTGTCTTTCATATTGGGTTACAGTCTTTCCAGAATGGTGATTTCTGGAAAAAGTAGAGTTAGATTATTAATTGCTTTCTTTGTGGGGAGCCAGGCTGTAGGTTCATTTTGACCAATTGTATTTTTTTTAGGCTTCCTTCAAAAATAGTCCTTTTGGAACAGTCTGTTGGGAAATGTAGCAGAACCATTTCACTGGAGGCTTGATGACTCCAGAGAAATCAGTGGGTCTGATGCCACGGCACTGCTGCTAAAATTGGTGCTCAGGTCAAGAAGACACCTGATCACAACATTATAAAATAAAAACCATCATGATATTTGGGATGCTTTAGTTGTTTTCTAGGTTTTCAGTCAACCAAGCACGTATGTTAAAGAAAGTAGAGATTTCCAGCCTGTTAACGCAGCTGTCAGTTCTATAGGCAACTGGAATTCCTCTGAAAAAAATGCCACACATACCCGGAGAATTTACATGTCTGGTTTTGCAGTGGGTTGCTGAGGAGTCACACTGGTGTTGATGAGTGTGTTCTGACTTGTCCTTAAATGCTCTGTCCTGTTTACCATGTCCACTTGCCTGTCAAGACTTGCTTAATCTCTCTTTTGCAGAAGTGTATCTTGTTTACTGAAGAAGTCTGGCATGGTTTGTGCTTTTTCTGTATGGGAGTTGTGCTCCAGTGACGTAAAAGCTGAAAATGAAAGGAGCAGTCTGTACTTGTCATGTCAGCAGCAGTTTTTCAGGGCTGTGACTTGATAGGTCAGCCCAGGACTTGGTGCATTCGTTCATTACTTGGTATAGAAATTATAGATTGGCTGCCAGAGCTACCACTGCTACCAAAAATGGCAGAATTTCCAGAATGGCTTTTTGTCTGGCTGTGCTGAAGGTAACCTGAAGGCTGAAGACCTTTGTATATAGTCTTATTTAAGAGGTTTATGCAGCTTTATAAATCCAAGACACATATGATATTTTAAATCGCTTGCAGACTGAGCCAAAGCTGAGCTGAAAAGGAGTTGTACTTGCACTCCACACTGCCATGGGTAGGTACGGACACTTCTGATAGTCTCTCTTCACCAAAAAGATATTGATCATCCTAAGAATATTTAACTTTTTGGCTTGATGTGGAGGTGAAGGGGAGCATGCTGTAGAAAAGTGCTTTGTGCTGTTATGAAGAGTCTCCTCTGACTGCAGGAAGTTAACAGTTTCTCTCACTTGTAAACGCACTTCGGTTTGAACTGCAATCCCAAACAGCATCAGAATTATTTGGGTTTTTTAATACACATGGCCTGTGCGTAACTTTCTTGGCCTTGTCGACGACTGTGGCCTCTATTTTGGGCATGTGCAGGTTCAAGCCGACTGGGACAAAATACCACATGGTCTCCAGCTCACTTCTCCCCTCACCTCCATTTCCACAGTGATTTGGAGGGAGACAATTCAACTAAAAAGGCTCAAAGGTTTGAGATTAAGGATAGAGAGGGTAATAATCTGCTGTTTCAGATGATGGGTAAAGAACCAGAGCGACGTAGGGAGAACAACATAGGTTTAATTTGTTCCCAAAATCTGGTCAACGAAGATGGTGTTTCAGTGATTTAGAAAGGCCAGGCCTATGAGAAATGTTCAGGAAAATAAATGTGATCCTACTTCAGTAGCCGGTGTGGGGTTTTACTGAATGTTGAGTGAGAGGGGGAAGTCTGCTTATTTCTGTAAAATGTCACGACAGCAAACCGTCATTGTCATTCATTTCAAAAGGAGGGTGCACAAAAGCTTGTACCTGCTTTCAAGATGCTGCATAGCTGATTTCATTATCACAAATGCATTTGTAGCTTTTCTTAAAGCTCCATCTACTGGAGCTGACCGACTATGAATGCTTTACTTTACACCTATGACAGCAGTCTTGCTGTTAACGACAGAATATCATAAAGCTCTAAAAAGTGCACACATGGCATCTGCAAACACTGTATAACTATTTCAGATCTCATTAATCTTTTACCAGTTGTCTAGTGTGAGAGGGGACCTAGTTCATTCTTTCATAGTGTGGCATCGTTGGGCATCACCCAGGTTAGCGTGGGCATTTGGGGAAGCAGTATAGCATCATTGGTCTGAAATGCAGCTGTATGTGGGAGATCAAAATAGTTTACTTGTAGAATATTAGAGTTAATTATGGGATTGCTTAAATTTGCAATGAATTGCAATTTGTTTTGTCCTATGAGTGATATTGTTTAGCATGAGTAGCCGGATTTACTGAAGCCTCTAGGCCCAGGCTGTGGACTTTTACCTAAGTACTGGAGAGATTAGTTTGGCCTCTAGTAGACACCCACCACAGCATCACCCATGCTGGCCTGCCCCTTCATTTTCACCCACAAACTCTCAACTTGCTCCTCACCTGCCCCTGGACAGAACTCATACATTTCAGTTGCTCTCTCATGTAAAGAGCAACTCCACCACCTCGCCTTGTTGGCCTGTCTTTCCTAAAAAGGGCAGAGCCATCCATGACCACGTTCCAGTCCTGTGAGCTGTCCCATTGTGTCTCTGTAATTGCTCCACATCATAACCCCACGACCGCACACAAATACTGGATACATAGGATAGTGTTTCAAAGCTTGTACTAATTTCTGCCTAATTTCAAGTGTTGGATCACGCCTACGTATCCCCATTACCACACTTCCGTGTTGCCACCTAGAACAGACCACATGGAGGGAACATACTAGACTAGATACACTTCTGATCTAATCCTGTTTGACACCTCCTTCCTTTCCACTTCAGAAAAGAGTAAGAGGTATTCCCGTTCTGCAGATGGTAAAGCAGATACCAGTGCTTTAATGCGTGTTTCTCTTTCCATCAGTAGGCTGTACCTCTTAGGTAGTGTGACTTGAAAATAAATCCTTGACTAGCCTGCCCAAAAGCAGAAGCAGGAGGGGGCTGTTGGAATAGAGAGGGAGGCAATGGAGAGTGGGAGGAGAGGCAAACTTTTCTTGGGTCCACAGCGTAGGGTATATTTGTGCATGAGTAAATTTTACAGTGATATTTTGCTTTGTTAATGGATAACCTACAGATCGCATACTTCAAAAGTGTGGTAGCTTGCACAGACTTAAGGAATACTCACCCTTAGTAGGCTGGCTCAGTGCTTAGCCACAAGTCCTTCTGTACTGTTCACAGTATGAATTTATTCTGAATTAATGATTTAAGCAGTTATGGACTATAAAGATTGCAAAGAAATATATAATCTTTACTCCTGGTCATGGGGCAGCACAGGTAGGATCTGTTTGGTGATACCTTGTAATTGCGTAGCAATTTCTTGAAGGGGTGAACTTTATGTTGAAGTGTTGAATTGAAGCAGAACCTGATTTACAGAGCTACCATCTGCAATTCCAGCTGAATTTAACATTTCTCTATGATGTTTCTTCTCTGGATGAGGTTCTTCCTGGGTTAATTTTTCTCTTGATGCAGAGTTAATTAAAATATGATGAAGGCAACAGAAGATGCAAAATGAAATAACTTGAGAAAATCCATTTCATGCTGTACCACTGCTTTGTGGTAGGATGTTTGTTATTGCTGCTAGTTATTATTTTATATGATGCACTTATCTAATAGCACGTGTGCGTGTGTGAATCATCTGCAGAGCCTGTGGCAGCATTCCAGAAGTGAACTCCAGCGGCTGAGTCACTGAGTTTGCGCTGATGGGTTTTGTTCCTGTGTTAGATTAAATGTGGGGAAATGTTAGTATTCTTCAGACCAGTAATCTTGAAATATAAAGGGAAATATTTCTGCATTGTAAAAAATCGTGTATTACCGTTAGCTTTCAACAATCTCCTGATAGTTAATAGAGTGATTTATTCCTCATGAGGATCTAGCTCTGAATTTTTATCTCGCGGGAGAAACAAGAGCAGTCATTCTTTTGCAGGGAAGAGCTGGATCTAATATTTAGAACGTAAGCATCGTGCTCCATAAATAGCAACAGTGAAATGCATACCCACCAGGATGAGTAAACCATGTGGTCAAAGAGGGTGTATGTTCGCTGTTTGCAAATGTGATTCTTTGCACAGAAAGCAAAATGCTGGTTTTGCCTGTGCTATTCCCACACACATGCACAAAATATTTGGTTATTTTGCTGGCTGGCAGTGGCTCTGTCAGACCTAGGGGAAGCCTCTAGCAGCTGCTCACAGAAGCCACCCCTGCAGCCCCCCCGCTACCAAAACCTGGCCGTGCAAACTCAATACAGTTACCTGGGTGCTCTTTGAGTAGCATTGCACAATGAAACAGCACATCAGCTGCAAGAGAGTATTTTATTAAAATACACCTTAGCCTGTTTCTAGGATGTTTGTTTAAATATTCTCCTTTTCATATATGCTCAGAAATGTATTAATCTATTTTCCATCAGCCTTTTAATATTTTTACAAAACTAGGGAGTATCTTGTTCTTGTTTTTCAAAGGAAATTAAACTGTTTTCAGCTAGGGAACATTCATTAAACTTAGTTTGTACCGTGTGTCTAGCATCAGGAGGTCCTGATACTGGGCTATGATTGAGTTTTGCATTCTGCCTGAGCAGAGTTGATCAAAAAACCTAAAATGTAAGGGAAAAAATAATTTGTGCAGGTTTATTTTGTGAAGACTATCTAGTCTTGTCAAAACAAAGGCACATTATGTCTGGAGCTGTCACAGAATTGTTCTTAGAGATGCATCTGCTGCAAAATAATTACCTCTCTTGAGCCTGGTAAGTTAATCAGTGTCTTTTGTTTGTGTCTGCAGTGAAAACGATTAAAAGCTCCTTTTTTTTTTTTAGGTAAACTTACAGATTCTCTGATTTTTAAGGGTAATTAGATTTATTTTGATGTGTATCACAGTCCAAAGTGTTCTTGTTGGACAACTGGATGTCTGTAATATAATTTACCTGTACCCAGGATGTAATTTCTTTTCAATCACCTTTTTTCCCCTGGGCTGTTTTTTTGCTAAAGAGTTCAAAATCCATTTGTCTCCATTCACATAAATTGCATTTAAAAAGCTTAGGGCTTTTTGTAGAAAGATGCTATTATTTTTGTAAGAACTGCCATTATTTTCTTTTGTTTCAAATTTTCTTTGAAATAATTTCCTGCAACATAAGGAAAAAATTTTGTAATGTAGCTGAGAAAATAAACGCTGCCTACTACCTGGGTTCTGATCTGTGAAAATCTGTGTTTGGAATCTGATCTCAAACACGGTGAGATGCTTGTGCACTGTGTGAGTGGAATTGCATTACCGTGATGATACAGGCAGTCCCACTGGAAATGAGCCAGGTGAAAAGAAAAAGAGTGTGTTTTCCTTTGCATTAGCCGTAAGGTGCACTGGCATGTAGGGACTCCTGTTGTGACATGGGCCCTGTTTCTTGCCTCCTGTGCAGATACACGCGTCCCCCAAATCGTGTGATTTGCCACAAACCAGGTTGTCAGGTGGGAGCTCTGTTCAATCCCAGACAGTATCACCTCTGCTTGAGGTTTCCCATGCCACATGAACTGATGGAAAGGCAAGAAGGGGATTTTCTAGATGTGGTGAGAGGGCTGTAAGAACCCTCAGGGATGGCATCTGTGTTCACTTGTCTTATCACTTAATGGCAACCACAAAATTAGGGACTCTTTCTTATTTGTGAGTGATTCCTTTCACCTCAGGTACATTGTGGCAGGTTGATGGAAGAAGAAATAATACAATGTGTGAGAACTTCTGAATCTTTTTTTTTTAATGGGTACAATCAAGCAAAACAGCTGGTAACTTTTGTCCTTCTCATGTGACTCGTCATTGCTCGTGGAGGTCAAGAGTATGTTGACTTTAACTGCTAGCAAGTTGTAAAGGGGGAGAAGATCCTGTGAGTAGAAGGACCACGCTGAGTTACAAGTGGCAATGTCCAGGGCAGATGGAGTGTCCAGGGAAAGAAGTGGCTGATTTTGTGTCTGAGAGTCTTGTCTTCCTCTCTGAGGAAAAGTTTGGAAGCACCGAACTGCAGTGTGCCCAGAGGAAGGGTCTGTGGTCTCTTGCTCATCTTGAACTTGACATAAAATCATGATGGTGTCTCAGGCAAGGCAGTATTTTAAGCTCTGACATGAGAGCCCATAGCTGGAATTTGTGCCCCAGCTAGACCATGTCTTGTGCTTCTGCTCTTCAGCTACTCTGCAAAAAGCTATTCAGTATTCAGTTATGCTCAGCTCTGTCTAAGCTCTGTCTCTGCCTAGAGAAAGTAGGTAAAGTATTGATGACTTTTGTGATAGTTTCACCCGAGGAGAAAGTCTCTTATCTATCTCTCTCTTTTCTTTTGTTTTCCATTTCCACGGTTATGTTGGTCAATTCTCCGATAATCTTTATTCAGGGACATTTCTTCAGAAATGGTCTCTTTGGGCCTTCACAGCCAGCAGGATGGCTGTGGCAGGAAGCAGACGTGGGTTTTCCCAGTATACAGTCTCAGAGTTGAGTAATCTGTGTCACTCTGAAATATGTGGATAACAGTCCTGTCATTGACTTTACAACATAAGGATGTGTTCTAGCATCATCTAACCAACATCTGGTTAAACTTAAATCGGTACTGTGAACATAAGGGCAATTTGTATGTCTCCAGGTAAATTTAGTTCTGTTCAAAAAAAATTACTTGGTTTTTTTCAGTCTCATAATTTTCTTGGTCTTTGTTTAGGGTCACACGGTACAGGCATGGTACAGCACCTGGAGAAGTTCAGCCTTTGCTCCAGGTTATCCACAGAAAGTCGTCAGTCAGATGGCTGGAAGGGGCCAAGGACTCGAACCATTTAGAGACAGGACTTACTGCCTTTGTTGGTTGTGGCTGCTCCAGCAGTGTCTAACACCTGAGAGCACCAGAGCAGCTCTGGTGTAGGTATGGGACTGGCATTCATTTTGGTGGGTTTGTATTCCAGCTCCATCTGTGCCAGGAATAGGTCATTTTTAAGTCCTAGGACAAATGATTCCTGCCCTAAAATGAGGGATATAATTACTGTTTTCACAGAACAGATGATGACAAAACGCTGTAGCTCTCCCATACTTGGAGCTACGGTGTAAATCTCACAGACCCTCCTAAGAGGATGGGCCTTTGTGTACTGGGCAGGAGAGGAGCCACACATGCTACACACAGGGGCCACAGGAGGCAGTCAGACCACGTGGGAGAGGGCAGGAGGCTTGAACAAATGCAAGTACAGATGTAGCTAAAGAATTAGCAGCATCTGGCAGCCAGCCGAGCCCCTGCAAGGAACAGAGACAGAGGTCGCAGCAGCACCAGCTCTTGTGAAGCACAGGGATTGCTGCCCACCTGAATTGGAGGGGATTTCTTCCCCAGAACACCAGCAATGCAGGAGCTCTGCTGTTTGAAGGATGTTTTATTTTACACTCTGACTGTGTGTGCATGAACAAGTTATACATGAGCTGCTTTTGTAGAAGTGCACATAATAGTATTGCAGAGTTGTTGCATCACTGCAAGTGGCCCAGGTCCAAAGAAGGATTTGGTTGTGTGCTTCTGGTGGTAGGGCTACGTGCTTGTGCCAGATGGAGACTTTAAATTTTCATCAGCAGGTTTAGAAACACAAAGAATATTCTTTTATCAGCCCCAATTCTTTTACTAATAAGCTGCAAATGCAGCTTATTCAATTAGCATGGAGTGGAGGCACAGATGAAATAACATATATTCTTGCTGATGATCATCCGTCATGTGAGAACAAAATAAAGATATGAGTAATTACTTGTTTCAGTTTTGGGAGGCTGTTTTATTGTAAGATATTTTTTCCCTTTAAAACACAGTTGGTAGTATAAATGAGTGAAAATAACTAAAAATAATACGAGCCAGAATCTCTGGTGATGAAACTCCGTTGCAGGTGAATGAAGTGCATCTTCGCATTTACTTCTGTAGGTTTTGGGCTAAGCCAACATAGGAGTGTTAAGTTTGCCATGGAAGGATAAGGAGTTTACAAGACCACATTCTTCCTGCTGCAAAGGGCTGGCAAGAGAGGTCTAAGCTTTGAAGCAATGCTGCTGTGTGTTATCAAGGAATCCCAGCCAGGTTGCAGGTGCATGGAGAAGGAAAGGGGTTGAGCAAGCAGCATGTGTGCTGGCCTACGTGATGTGCTTGTTTGCTGTACGTGACCCCTGGCTGAGAAGCTCTTTCTGGACCCTGCAGGCATCCAGCTACTGAGCTTGTGCATGGTGGTTTATAAATCACTCAGGCGATCTGTGCATTACAACAGGTGTATCAGCTCTGTAGTGAGTATTGAGGAAGGACCTCTACCTTGACTGATAATTTTTAGGGAGGAAAAGGGTTGAGTGTGTTTGCAAAGATCGGCTTTGGTGCATAGTTTGAGAAGGTACTGGGAAATTGTCAGGAAAGCTGAGGAGAGGTGCAACTATGTGAGACAGAGATTATTTGTGGGAATTCTGTGTCTGGCTTTTCATGTTTTGCCTTAAGAAGGCTTTGCTGGAAAAGTAATCCACTAAGAGGATAGGGCCTACCACTGAGAAAGTGAGATACATACATTTGAATCAGTAACTAAAAGCTGTTCTCCCAGTAATACAGTTGAGTACTTTCTGACTAATCAAATCCCAAAATATACCCCTGAAATATTTATCAGTCACTTTTTCAGTGTATTGTGGTTCAACAGCACGTGATGACTGCTTTATAGGTCATATTGGCATAGGATAGGATAGAATAGAATAGGATAGGATAGGATAGAATAGGATAGAATAGAATCATTTAGGTTGGGAAAGACCTCTCAGATCATCAAGCCCAACTATTAACCTAGCAATGCCAGGTCCACCGCTAAACCATGTCATTAAGCACCACATCTACAAGTCCATCCAATCTAAGAGCATTGAAAAGGTCTTGCTGGACCCACAAAAGCAACAGGATTTTCCTCTTCTTGGATCATGTAGGGTTGAGACTTGCAGCTGGAGGTACCTGCTGTGCTCTTACACAATATGGCTGTGAGCTGTGCGTAAGAAGTAACAAGGTAACAGCACAGCATAGAGGTTTGTAATTGCCACAGGAGTCTGAGCACAAGTGCCATTTGATTGAATTATTAGAGATGCATGAGGCTTCAGTTCTAATTAACATAGGCACCAAGACTGAGATTATGGACCTGTTCTCTTTGATAAACTCTGATTTGCTATTCTGATAGCAGGTATTGATGTTAAAAGAAGGCCACTAAGTTTTTCCTTTGTATTGCATTGGAAATGACACATTGCAAGAGGAGGAAAAATTCTATTTAAAAATGCAGAATTGGAGATGAAGTGAAATTGAAGAGAGATAAAAGACAGAAAGTAGAGGGAGGAAGAAAGAGGCATTGTACAGTATGGCTTCGCAGATATTAAAATTTCGTTTTACTGAATCTCTGACCACTCGGGCTGGTAGCTCTTTGTGTACTGGGAGGCAAAGAACAGCCTCCTGCCACCACACTGAGATTTCCTTTGAACAGGGTCTCTTACCGAGATGAGGGACTGCACTGTGCTTCATGTTTCACAGAATTAGAAAGGACCAAGCTATCTTCTGACTCCCTGAATCCTGTTTTAATAAATTGCAGATGATGACTGTGGAACCTCTGGCTAAGCCCTGGAAAATTTTCTTGTCAGTGACTCAGGTGCTTGGCAAACAGGCTGTCACGGCAGGCTTGGAGGTGAGATTGCAGCACATTCAATGTCTGGTTATGGAGGTTCTTCCTGCTAGAAGCCATGTTGTGGCGTGCTGATCATCCTGGTCACATCATTGCCAGGTGACTCTGTGCTGATGCTTTATTGATTATGTGCAAGTACAAAGCATTCCCCTTGATTGCATTGGAGCAGAAGGGAACTACAGCCGTTGTCCAGAGATGTGGATCAGCAAGGAAGAAGTAGGAGAACTAGGCAAGAATGAGTCCTCAGCCTTTGTATAAATTTTATCTGTAAAATTCCTGCAGGATGCGAGGAGAGTGTTTAGTACAGCTGGGCTGCAAAAATGGGACTTCACGGGGAAGCATAAGGTCCCCTTTTAGAGGCCCCATTGTCACGTCCCACTCCGGAGAGAGGGACAAGTGACTTTCAGATTCGT
>NW_009737275.1:0-4422 GCF_000703405.1 Apaloderma vittatum
AATTTCATACAGTTGGCCTGGGCCCATCTATGCAGTCTGTCTGGGTCCCTCTGTAGAACCTTTTTACCCTCCAGCACATCGACACTCCCACACATCTTGGTGTCATCTGCAAACTTGCTGAGGGTGCACTCAATCCCTTCATCAAGATCGTTGATGAATATGTTGAACAGGAGTTGTCCCAGCACCGAGCCCTGAGGGACACCACTCGTGACCTGCTGCCAACTGGATTTAACTCCATTGACCACAAATCTTTGGGCCCAGCCATCCAGCCAGTGTTTCACCCAGCAGAGTATGTGCCCATCCAAGCCATGGGCAGCCAGCTTAACCATAAGGATGCTGTGAGGGACGGTGTCAAAGGCCTTACTGAAGTCTATATTAAATAGATCTTTTTATTATTCAGATCTGGTGAGAATTATATATGTTTGCAGGGAACAAGTTTTCTCAAAAGCCAAGTAGACCTTTCACTTCTGTTCCTGTAAGTATGCTCTGTCTATGCCAAGAGCTCTTATGCCTGTGATTCACTTCTAGTTTTGTGCAGGTATTCTATTGAAGAAGTTTGTTTTAGAATAATTTTCAAATGCTGATTTTCTTAAACAGGCACAGTTATCTGTGATTAAACTTATATTTATAGAAATATAACAATTCTGATAGAATAAAGCATTTTTTTTTCATAAAATATGTATACCTGTTGCTACATAGAAGGATTCTGTTAAAAAACAGACTGGAGAAAGAGCATTGGTCCATCATCCTCAGCTCTGGGGCTATCTTTATGTGATCCTTGTGTAGAAACTTGCATCTTTTCCTCTCTAACCTGCATTTAAGATATTGTTTTGATTATTGCTTTTGTTACTGCATCTTTAATGTGCTGGGGAAGTTTTGTGTTCTTCCACATCCCAGTGAGGCAAGTCAATGAGAATTTATGGTAAGTATGGGACTCTTGTCAGTCAAATCAAAAGTAGATTCTGATCAGAAGGAAACCTTCAGCCTAACAGGGTAAAAAACCGATCTATTTTCAAGAAAAATTTACAACACAGAAATAATACAATATCCACAAGAAGTATTCTGCTTATGGTATGTATTTTCTGGTGATTTTTAGAATGATACAAAATATAATGGAAAGAAGCAGATTTTAAATGTGTATTGCTCACCACACTATGGAAAATGTATGATGAGTACTCTGGTAAGAGTGAAGAAAGGATACCAGTATTGGGAGTATACCCATTATGATGAGGATGAAGAACCACTCTACTGTATTAGAGGCCCACAGCAATAAGGACTTTAAAATAGAAAAACTTTTAAGGAATGTGAAATAAATATAGCATTGGTTAGAGTTAGCATAAGGGCAATGTAAATAACAAAACATTATTTTATTGTTATTTATTAGCAAAGTTATTTTTATTGCACCAGCAGTAATGTAGATGTTATGTAGATAGATATATAAATAACATTTTCTCCCAAAATTTACATCTAAATATCTGTGTACAGAAAAAGCAAAACCACAGGAAGGGAGGTGCCAGGATTGTTCATGCCAATGCAAAAGTGTCCTACTATGTGTGGTGCCACTGGTGTTGGCATGGGGCTTAAAGGACATTTTATACCATTGAAATGTATACTTTGAAAATACATCCCAGAGGGTAAAATCCAGTCTTGAAACTGATTTTTTGCCTTTGGCGTCAAAAGGGCCATGGTTTCGCTCAGGCAGGTAGTTCTGTCAAAGCACAAGCAAACATATGCCTAGGGAGAGTATTAGTCAGTAACTGGGAGGCAAGTGATAAAGTTTTATAGTTAATTTTCTTGAAAGCCCTTTTAGTTCTGGAAAAAAACAGGAGTCAGTGTCAAGGTTACGCTTAAATATTACAGCCTAAAACACATGTTTAACCTTCCACAGACAAAAAGTGCAGAAAGCTTTTGGGCTGAAATCACTTCACTTAAATGAAAGGCAGAGAGAGATGACATTAAGAGACAGGAATTTTAGTCCAAAACTTAGGAGTTTTGGGTTTCATAGGCTTCACACATAAACATGCAAATATGACAAAGGAGAGTAATTGCTGAAAGGAGGTAGCTTCTAGGCTGGAGTATCGGTTGTGCACATTCCTCTTTATTCAGTGCAGTGTGATACTTCCTGAACAATACTGGGGTCAAAATGTTTAGAAAACTGAATGTAAGTCAGCCATATCCCCAAGTCTGAGTTTTTTTCATATTTCCCTCGGTTTTAAACAAAAGTACAAGGAATCATATTTTTTCCCACTCTCATTGGCAGAAAAATAGAATTGCTTACTCAAATAATCTCATTCATTGTTTATGTTAGAGAAAGAAATATTGGTGGGAATATGTCACAACAGGCTTAGGAAACACCATTCTAAAGATAGAGGTAAATCTCTATCCTGTTCCAGCACACACATTTCTTCACCAACAACTTCTGACTCAGCTGAAGGGCAGTAGAAAGCCTTATAAGTAGTTTGAGCAGCCTGTATTTAAGGAAGACATTATAGAAAATAAACTTAGGCTGGGCAGTTGGGCGTTCAGTTAGAAGGATGCAGAGATTCAGACCTGTAAGAGGATTTAGGATTTCAAAAGTCTGGAGTTTGCAAAGTTACAAATACAGGCTCATGCCTTTGATGAATAGCAGCAGCTTTACAAGTGACCACCTGTCAGCTGATGCACAGAAATTATCTGTAAACATATCTCAATCATAAAAAACCACATTAGCTCAAACCTCACTGAGAGTATATCAGCTGTTTTGCATTTAACCACCAGATGGGCATAGATGGCCACAGAGAATCACCTGAAAAGCTATAGGTTAAGATGAGGATTGCTCTGCAGCAATGTGTCACTATCTTGATGCAAGGGTACAAACAAAAGAATGAAAACAGAAGCTAAAGACCTAACATAAGTAGCTGAATGGTAAAGAACTTAAATAAACCATAGCTATTGATACGAAAGAAAATAATAATTTCCTCTACTTTTCAGTAAGTTGGCTAATAGTAGCTACAGGAGAAAAATTATATATAAATGGGAATGAAATAATGGAAAGAACTATAACAGCAGTAAAAACAAAATTACAGGTGTAAGAAGGGCAATAGACTCAACATTTTTAAATAAGATGACTTCATTTTCTAGAAAAAGGAAACAAAAGGGATATATTCTGCCTGCCCTTCTACAATGCACTCGTTATGCTGCTGAAAAGAAAACTACTTACTTGCTTGGAGAAAGTGGAATTTAAGAG
The DNA here is from genome assembly GCF_000703405.1 of Apaloderma vittatum. Lineage (NCBI taxonomy): Eukaryota > Metazoa > Chordata > Aves > Trogoniformes > Trogonidae > Apaloderma > Apaloderma vittatum. The sequence goes on from NW_009737275.1 coordinate 3,227, forward strand.
CACAACTGTGAGATGATGATAGTCCATCATTTAGGGTAATATTGAAACAGGAACTATTAGGCTGTGGGGTAGGTAGTTAGGATCCTTAAGAAGCTGCATTAGGAGAAATCTTTTCATTGGTAGTGATGATAGCACAGCATTGGGAAATTTTGATAACTGAGAAAAGGCTCAGTATAGCCGATGAAAAGAGCTTCATTGCTCAAGAACTAGGCATGAGATTCAGCAGTAGGAGCTGCAGAACATTGCACAGAGAAAATATAAAATCTTGTTATGAGCTGAGAACTCATGAGCTGGAAATAAAGATTATGAGAGGCCTGATTTCTGTCTTTCAATATACTAGATGGCTAGAAAATGCCATTCACTGTTTTAAATATGACCTTTGGGTGTTGTTACACGTTCCTCTGCTGTACTAAAAATCGATTTGTTACCAAAATCTCTTCCCATATGGCTTCTTCTTGAACATGAGCCAATCACTTTCTTAATTACCTAAATGAATAGAGCTTCTGTCACCTCTCTCACTACAAAAGAATTATTCCCAGACCACTAGCTATTCCTGTAGCTCCCTTCTGAGTCCCTGCCATCAAGATTCCTTGAGAAGTGCAGACAGCAGTGTTTCAGCAATGATCTAATCAATACCGTAGTACTAGGAAATTATCACTCCTGACACTGTTACACATCCCTCTGCTCAAAGATTATATTCTGTCTGTATATTGAAAACAGACAGTAGTCAAAATTATGGTTTTGACAAGTTTTCCAGTGATGGCTTAGAATAATATCCTCTTTCTTCTGAATTTGACTTACTGTCTTCATTCCTAGGTATTTCTATCCTCATGTTTAGTCATATAAAACAATTTGCGTATTTACCAAACAATAAAGATCAGACTGCATAGGTGATTTGACCCTGCTTTCATGTTATTCTCATAATAAGTAGAAGATTATCTGCAAGTAGATGTTATAAATAAAATACCACATTAGAGAGAGAGAGGGATTTTTCTGGGCTTTGTTCGAAATTGACCCTATCAGTGACAAAGTGAGGATCTCGTTCTATACAGCTTTTTAAAAAATATCTATCAAATAAATGAGAAATTGCGGGTGTCTTTATGTAGCAATTAACAATATGTATACCTCTATTTGTCAATGTCTTCTGTTATGTATTTGTGGAGGACATAGAATCATAGAATCATAGAATTATAGAA
>NW_009737276.1:0-210 GCF_000703405.1 Apaloderma vittatum
AGACCCATCTCCCCTGGGCTTCTGCTTCCCCACCTAGTGCAAACACCCCCAGGTCAGCGAGCACACGGCAGTGGTGGGACCATCTGCTCCCCGACTCGTCTTCTCCTGGGTTTGCTGGGACCACCACAGGGGCGACAGCCAGTCTGCAGAGAGAGGAGCAGCCTTTCCCTTCCCCAGCACTTGGTGCTGGGTACTTACCCTCGAGGGGGA
>NW_009737277.1:0-378 GCF_000703405.1 Apaloderma vittatum
AAGCCACTTACGTCCTTTAATTCTCTGATTGTGCATGAAAACTCTGCTGGATGGAGCAAGCCCCTATGTCCTAAAAGGCAGAAGCACCGTGATACTCGTCAGACAGAACAGACCACGTGACAGTTATAATCAACAGGCACTTAGGAATGGAAAGGTCAGAAAATGTCTTGCACTTGTGACTGCTGACTGCTAAAATACCTTTTCAACTTCAGTCTCTGCCTAGGTCATGTCGCGTGCTGCGTGTCACATTTATTGTAGCCAGATACTTGATTTTCACAACCTGCTTCGTTCTTGCATGGCTGTCAGAAAGTATCTAAGTTGACAGAGTGTTTAGTGTCAACTATACACAAAAATTTGGTAAGATAGGTAGAAAAGTGT
>NW_009737277.1:603-1174 GCF_000703405.1 Apaloderma vittatum
ACATACCAGTGACCAACCCTGCTAATATGAGGTTTCAGAAAAAAGGAAACCAGAATATCAAGTCGGCTCTGTTTCTCTGTTCTGCCAAATTCTTGTTCCCGATCAGTTCATGAGTAACCCCATCCCTTCGGCTTTCCAAGACCTGTTGAAAGATATAACATGAGCTGTTAATCCTTCCGGAGATAAAAAGAAAGAGCCAAGACCGACATGACCGTTAGAACTTGATCCTTGGTGTGTTCAGTTTGGGAGCTGACAAGTTCCCTGTTGACTGGAGCAAGTCCCTCAGATGCCACCAGCACATCTGGGCTGATTCAGTGATTTCAGAAGACAGGCACGGGTTTATGTCCAATTCTGAATTACAGCCGTGGTCATACTTATGTTGATGCCCATTGCTTGTACCGCAAGGGAAGCACGTTCGTGAGCCGAGTTGGTTTGTCACCAGCCATGAGGGTTTCTTGTAGAAATGACAGCTTTTTATATCTGTATCTATTATTTTAGGGAAAGCAAAGGGATAAACAGGACCAGACTGTGTTTAGGTGATTTGGCACTTGGTGACAGATGGGGTTTGATG
>NW_009737278.1:0-233 GCF_000703405.1 Apaloderma vittatum
CTCTCTCCTCTCTCCTCTTCTAACCAATTCCCTGGGAGGACAAATGCCTGAGGATGCAATGCTGGGGTTGAGCTCATCCTTGAGGGATGGATGTTTGTCAGGGAAAGCATTTGCAGAGCTGCTGGTACTACAGCAGGTTCCTGTTCCCTACCTCTGTATACAGGAGATGGACGATAGGTCCAACTTCGGAGGCTCTTTGCAGGGCTCTAATTTTCAGCATGCTCCGGGCCCTG
>NW_009737278.1:271-858 GCF_000703405.1 Apaloderma vittatum
CAGCAGAAAATTAAAATAGCTGCTAAATCCCTCAAAAGATGGTCCTTCTTGGCCGTCATCCTGTAGTGCTTCTTCCTTGGTGCTGCACAACTGCACTGTTTCACCAAGGGCAGCCACACAGGAACGCGTCCGGGTGGGTTTTGAAAGTCTCCAAAGAAGGAGACTCCACAACCTCTCTGGGCAGCCTGTGCCAGGGCTCTGTCACCTTCACAGCAAAGGAGTTTCTCCTCATGTTGAGGTGGAACTTCCTATGTTCTAATTTAAACCCATTATTCCTTATTCTGTTGCTGGGCACCACTGAGAAGAGATTGTCCCCTTCCTCTTGACACCCACCCCTCAGATATTTCATAGAATCACAGAATGGCCTAAGCTGGAAGGGACCATAGAGATCATTTTAATCCAGCCTCCCTGCCACCAGGGACACCACCTCTTGACTAGATCAGGCAACACATGGGGACCGAACAGGAATTTCTATACATTCATAAGGTCTCCTCTCATCTCTCTCCTTTCCAGGCTGAACAGCCCCAGGTCTCTCCGTCTCTCTTCCCAGCAGAGATGTTCAGTCCCTTGATGCCCCTCGGCGCTCT
>NW_009737278.1:924-9713 GCF_000703405.1 Apaloderma vittatum
TCACCAGGGCAGAGCAGAGGGGCAGGAGAACCTCCCCAGCCCTGCTGGACACACTTTTCTTGGTGCCCCCCAGGATCCCACTGGCCTCTTGGCCACAAGGGCACGGGGCTGTCCCAGGGACACTCACTGCCCACGGGGACCCCAAGGTCTGTCTCCACGGGGCTGCTTTCCAGCAGGACGTCCCCTAATCTGTGCTGGTACCTGGTGTTGTTCCTCCCCAGATGCAGGACTCTGCACTTGTCCTTATTGAACTTCATGAGGTTCCCCTTTACCCAGCTCTCCAGCCTCATCTAGTCCTTGTCAGCAACAGAGCCCAGACGAGCACCCAGGAGTGAATGAATCCATGGCCTGTGCCTGCATCTCTCCCGGATCCCAAGGGCTGGTAGTTGAAGCAGCTTCATCACTGGAGCCTATTTGGTTGCTGTGCTTCTTGTTATGCAGAGAAAAACAGAAACTGGAAGAATAAGGGTGGTGGTTTCAGGTTATTTTTTGTGCACCTCTCTTCTCACACTGCTGTTCCCAACTTCACATTGGGAAGAACATCCTTCTGCTGTGCAGAATCAAGTCCTCCTCTAGTTTTACCCTTTAACAAGAGCAGCAGAAGCCCAGAGCAAAGAGCTGTTTCATTTTATTCCCTGACATGCAGGGTCTCTCCAAAGCTTTGAAACCAACCACCAAATAGGTTGTTGTCTTCTTCCAGTGAGTCCATCAGCGTCCCCATGATCCCTTTGGGCCTGAAGGAGACAAAGGAGCTGGATTTGCTGGTACCACTGAAGGTGAGCATCGGGGTTTTGCACACTCAATGTGAGGCGAGATGATGAAGGGAAGTGACCGTGCACTTTGGGGGTTGTTTCAGCACATGGGTATGGTTGGGTGGTGCAGAGGAGATGCTGCAGCAGCTGCAAAACATTTTCTCTTTTGGAACAGCTGCAAAAAAATAAATCTATGGGGAGGAGCTGGATTTAAAACATGGAAAAGTGGGAGATGAGGGTCTGGAGATGCTGAAGAGCAAGAGTTGGGCAGAGGGGGAGATGGTTTTCCCTAGTGCACGTTTCTTTCTGGGGAGAGCTGGCAAGTTGCTTAGACAGAATCACCCAAAGCCATCCTTTAAATCATGAAAATCTGTTCTGAAGGGTTTTCTTTACTCTTGTTTCCCCATTCCAGGATCTCATCAGTGAACACTATGGGGAGGAGGGCGTCTTGTTTGAAAAAGAAATCAAGGAGTTCATGGAGCTACGGCAGGTTGGTATCCCTTGAGCTGCAAAGTCTTGCTTTGGCTTGTCCATCAGTGTTCACTGGAGATGCCACATTTTGCTCTGGGTGTCCCCTCATCCTTTTTCCAAACTGCACCCTTATCCTTGTGTCTTGGGATGTGAGATTCCTCTGCTAGAGCACCTCGGCTTTGGTTCTTAGGTTACAAAATATTACAGACCATTCAGTAATTGTTGTCTCTCCCTGTCTTATAACGCCTTGCTAACCTAGACCTGGACAGCAATAGAAGTTACAATGTGATCCATTACTAGTTTTCTGAATATTACTTCACCCCTGACCACTTGGAGAAAAGACAAAGCAATGTAGTAAAGGTGAATTTTCTCCTCTCTTATGAAATAAGTCTCGTAAGTAACTTCAGGTTTTGCCTTACTGTGAAGCTTTGATGCAGAAGAGGATAACTCAGGCCCTTGTGAAGGACCTGATCCTGCTCTTCAGACCAGGAGAGAGGAGCCCCACAAAGCCTCATGGTTAAAACTAGGAGTTAGGAGAGCTCTGACCCTCCTGTCTTCTGTATCCAGTCAAAATCTCGAGTTTTTTTTTATTCTTCCCACCTACACGTCTCCTCTTTTTTCCCCACAGGCGATGCGCACCCCGAGCCGCAACGAAGCCGGGCTCGAGCTCTTGATGGAGTATTACAACCAACTCTACTTCCTCGACAGCCGTTTCTTCCCTCCCACCAAAAGCCTGGGCGTCTTCTTCCACTGGTTGGTGCAGCTTTTCTTCATCACACCCTGGGGCATCACAAGTCGGGAGGGAGCCTGGAACCAAGCCTCCATGAGAGGATCGCGGCCTCGGGGCTGGTGGACACGTGGAGCTGGGTTTGCTGTTGTCCTGGGTGGATTAATTAAGAGAGACAGGGCAAAACAGACACCCCACAGGGCTAAGATGTGATGGGAATGGTGGCTGCGAGCCCACTCGGAGTGCTGAAAACCCTCCAGGCTCTTCTTTGCATCCGTGAGTGAGAACTTCAGGATGAACATGACTTTTTGCTTCCCCAGGTACGACTCCCTGACGGGGGTCCCATCTCACCAACGGGCATTGGCCTTCGAGAAGGGCAGCGTGCTCTTCAACATCGGAGCCCTGCACACCCAGATCGGAGCGCGGCAGGACCGCGCGTCCCTGCCAGGAGTCAACCAGGCCATCGATGCCTTCCAGAAGGCGGCCGGTACGTGGGTTCCCCACTTCCCTGCCTCTCTGTGGGCGTGCAGGGAGAGTTTCCACAGGGTGGGAGTAATCTTCATGAGCGGAAGAAGGGGAGGGAGCAATCGTGCAAAGAAGGATGGACATGGGGCATCTCCAAGTGAGCATGAACCAGGCACCGCGCTGCTTCTGTGGGTTGTGGAGAGGTGCTGGGGTGACCCAAGAGCCACCCAAAGGGCTTGCTCTTGCTCCACGGCAGTAGAGATGCCCCAGCAGGTGGGTGGGTGGGGGGAGAGACTGATTTGTCTGTGAGCAGTTGGGGAATAAAGAGGCACCCTGGGACTGGGGTCACCCAGGTCTTTGGAGAAGAAAGCTATGGGCACGGAGATGGTTTAGCAAGGGAGGGACTCCTGACCTTTTTACCCACCAGTTATGGTGAGATGTTTGATGTGTGAGCTGACCTGGCAGCCCCTCCTCTTACACTGCAGGTAGGGAAACCTTTGTGGTCCCAAATCTTCCTCCTTAAGATCCCGGTGGCTAACAAGAGTTTCTCCCTTGTGCAGGTGCCTTTAACTACTTGAAAGAAAACTTCTCCAATGCTCCAAGCCTGGATATGAGCGCTGCCTCCCTGAACATGCTGGTGCGGCTGATGGTCGCCCAGGTCCAGGAATGTGTCTTTGAGAAGATGACCTTGATGTGCGCCCAGCACGACTTCCTCGCCCGGCTGCAGCTCGCCCAGGAGGCGGCAAGGGTGAGCACCTCGGGGAGGAGAGGACTCGGTGGGGCTGTCACTGTCCCCTGATGGATGTCCTCCATCTGGTGAAACACTGGAACACGTTGCCCAGAGAGGTGGTGGAGGCAGAGAAGGGCAACAAGGCTTGTGAGAGGTCTGGAAAACCTGCCCTATGAAGAGTGGCTGAGGGAGCTGGGTTTGTTTAGTCTGGAGAAGAGGAGGCTGAGAGGAGACCTTATTGCCCTCTACAACTACCTAAAAGGAGGCTGTAGTGAGGCTGGTGCTGGTCTCTTCTCTCTAATTACTAATGGTAGGACAAGGGGAAATGGCCTCAAGTTGTGTCAGGGTAAGTTTCGATTGGATATTCGGAGGAAGTTCTTTACTGAACGAGTGGTGAGGCACTGGAACAGGCTGCCCAGGGAGGTGGTGGAGTCCCCAACCCTGGAGGTGTTTAAAAAAAAAGTAGATCTGGCACTTGAGGCTGTGGTGTAGTGGTTGGGTGTGCTGGGATGAAGGTTGGACTAGATGATCTTCAGAGGTCCCTTCCAACCCCTGACATTCTGTGATTCTGTGAAATCTTCAAGGTCAGGCTTGATGGGGCTCTGAGCAACCTGATCTAGTGAGAGATGTCCCTGCTCACTGCAGGGGGGTCAGACTAGGTGACTTTTTAAAGATTCTTTCCAGCCCAACACGTTCTGTGATGCTATGATCTCAACCCATGGCTTAGCAGTTTGTCTCTTGACGTCCCACAGGTGGAAGACGTCTACTCGCTGGTGCACCAGACGATGACCCAGGCGCACGTGAAGGATTACGTTCCCTTCTCTTGGACCACCATGGTCCACGTCAAGTCGGAGCATTTCAAAGCCCTCTCCCACTACTTCGCTGCCATTGCTCTCTGCGACTGCCCCGGTGAGTGTTATAACTCGGAGGCAGCTCCCTGCTCGACCATGATCAATGGATAAGAAGCTACTCCACAGCGTAGATGGGTAAAAAACCCAATGGTTTTGGGGTGCTTTGAGCTGTTCGTCTTGTTTATTGACTCAAATGTTCACGCACAGGGCAGATTTCCCCCCATATTTCTGGTTTGCAAGGTCCTTCCAAGAAGGCAGGCAAAAAGGTGCTCTAGGGGTGTCACTTGCTGTCCCCTTTGGGGCTGGGGTGTGTAAATGAGGGGGTCACCTGCCTGCTTGATCACACATGTGCTGATCACCTTGGCCAGACATCCTCTGAAGCACCCTGTCCTTGTGGCAGACTGACTGGAGGCTTCAAAAAATAAAAATGAAACAAACAAAAAACCAGGATATCCGTGGACAAACCTTGAATTTAATTGTCAGCCTTGTGGCCGGCTGCCCCGGGCACCCCAGGGTGGTGGGTGCTGATAGCAGGGTGCACCTGGCTGAGCTGATGTGGCTCTATGAAGCCATCTGGAGCATGGATGGAAGATGAGACCCCACGATCTTCATCTGCATCGTCACCAACACCCACGTGAGCACTTTTTTGGGTCAGGCAGAGGATCTGGAGGCGGGCACCGTGACCTCTGGTACCGGCCCGGCACTTGATGGGATGATCGAGGACAGGCTGGGTGGTTTCTTGCCGAAAGTGGTGCTATGCCGGTGACAAGCTGCCAGACTGTCCCAGCGTCCTCCCCCACGGCACAAAAAGCTTTCCGCCAGGCTTGTGCTGCGTGGGTGTTGTTGCAGAAGCAGGATTGAGCAAGGAGAGCTGCTGGGACAGGAACAGCAGAGGATGGTGATGGAGCTGGGTTTGTGTGGGGGTTACAAGGGACAGGGCAAGCTTTTCTCCGAAAATTCCGAGGCTTTTTGCCCATCCTAGGGGACATTAGGTGCTGAGGGAAATGCAAATCTGCAGGAGATGCCTAATTTGGGTGTTTGAGGATTTTTCTTTTAATTATTTTATTTTTTTCCTGCATCCAGTGCATGCTGTCAAAATCTCACACGTCTTCTCGCTGCCTTTCCCTGACCTCGTTGTTCAGAATAATAATATTTTTGCTCTCATAACCAGCTGGCAATGAACTCTTTACACTGCAGTTTAGTCCCCTGGGGATGCTGGCACTGAGAGAGCCAACCTTGGAACTGCCGGTTCCCAGCGTGCTGGATGCTGATGCTAGGGTGCTCCTCAGGCTTTGGGATGTTCCATTTGGACCAGCAAATCCACAAAGCTTCCTTGGAACCCTCTGCGTTGCTTCTTATCGCACTCTGTGCCCAGGGAAGGAGGCTGCCCTGCAACCCTGAGCTCCCTGTGAGCCAAAGGGAATTAGGAACAGCTTTGACTTGGAAATAAGGGAGTGAAAATCACACATACAGAGCCCAGTGTGATGCTTGGAGAGACCGTGCAAGATGAGATTCTCTTCTGAAGGGCCCTTTTGGTTGCACTGCAAGCCCTGGGCCCGTGTCACAGGTCCCAAGCAGAGCAAGGAGGGCTCAGCTTCCAAATTACACTTTAATCTGCCCTGCTCTTGTGCTTTACACAGAATCACAGAATGTTCAGGGTTGGAAGGGACCTCAAAAGATCATCTAGTCCAACCCCCCTGTCAGAGCAGGATCACCTAGAATAGGTCACAGAGGAACGTGTCCAGGTGGGTTTTGAATGTCTCCAGAGAAGGAGACTCCGCACCCTCTCTGGGCAGCCTGTGCCAGGGCTCCGGCACCCGCACAGTGAAAACATTTTTCCTACTGTTTCTATGGAACCTCCTGTGCTCCAGCTTGCACCGTTGCCCCTTGTCCTGTCACTGGACATCCCTGAAAAGAGCCTGGCTCCATCCTCCTGACACTCCCCCTTGACGTATTTATAAACATTTATGAGGTCACCCCTCAGCCTCCTCTTCTCCAGCTGCAGAGCCCCAGCTCCTTCAGCCTTTCCTCACCAGGGAGATGTTCCATCCCTTCATCATCTCTGTGGCTGCGCTGGACTCTCTCCAGCAGTTCCCTGTCTCTCTGGAGCTGAGGGGCCCAGAACTGGACACAAGATTCCAGATGTGACCTCACCAGGGCAGAGCAGAGGGGCAGGAGGGCCTCTCTCGACCTACCAACCACCCCCCTTCTAAAACATCCCAGCATGCCTTTGGTTCTTGCCTGGCTTGGCTTCAGGTCACTAACTTCCAAGTGTGAAAAAACCCTGAGGCTCTCAATTTCCAGTTCTGTTTTCAGACCAGAGGGAAGGAAACAAAAGAGCCAGGTGCTTGTGCTGTGCGTGGGACAAATTCTGCACTTAGCTTCAAAGCCTGGTGGAGCCTTAAATATGACAACTCATCCCTTTCCCATCAGTGATGTCCTGGTTGTTGCAGGCTGTGGTTGGGGCAGAAGAAAGCTGCTGCTGAAGTTATTGGGGGCCACATGAACCTGGATGTGGCTTCCTGATACCCTTGCCCCCACTGCCACAGAGGGTCTGCGTGGCCAAGCGGTGTCCTGACTTCTCTCTAAGCCCACCCCCACCCGTTTGTTTCCCACAGCAGCAACCGATGCTGAACTGCCGGAGCACGAGAAGGCTTTTGTCCAGTTCCACGTCACCATGCCAGAGGGACCGTCGCTCCGTGTCCTGCTGCAGGACCCCGAGGAGAGGAGGAAGCTGGGTAAGGACATCAGTGGGAGCAAAGCCCCCAGTTCTTGCGATGAAACCCTGGTGTACAGGCAGCGAGCCACGTCCTGACCCTACTCATGTGAGCATGGTCTCCATGAATGTGTGTGATGAGCTGTTGGGGGGGTGTCTCCCCATGCAATGGCATCTGGGGGGGGCTTTGCTTCTCATGGAAAGGCAGGAAACATTCCCTATGAAGTTGTTGAGGACCAACTCACGGTGCTTGCACCAACCTGCCCAGCTGACTTTTGACAGTAAAACTTTGGGCACCGAGGTGTCCTGAGCCTGGTAACATCATCCAATGCAACGTGGAGAAATCCGTTGAGACACTGAGATCTTGGAAGCTCCTTTTCTTGGGCTTGCTGCTGACTTGGCTCGGTAACATGAAAACACAGCAGATGCCAGGGGGTGGCTTTTTTAGCTGCATCAAAAGGCTCGGGAGACGAGAACTTCCTCCCATGCGGATTTTCAGCTTCAGGGGAAAAAACAGAGCGTTGCTTATTCAGCTGAAGTCATGTTTTGGCAGCCCCTCCCCAACGAGGCTGCAACAAAAACAAGCTCAGTGCCCTGATTTTGGGGTGTCACCTCCTGGTTGCCTCTGCCACGAGCTGCCTCCGGGTGCTCTTTCCCCTCACTGCACACGTGTGAAAGGAGACAGGAATGAGTTTGTCAGTCGTCGGCCCCGGCAAAGCCCTCCCGGCCGCTCGGCCAGATTTCACTGCTGGGGATGGGAGGTGAAGAATGTGCATAAGGTGACTTCTTAAATGAACCCCTAAACCAGAAGCACCACCCCAACACCCTCCCGCTGCTGTCGTCTGGTTTCCCGATTTGCATCTTCCAGCTCTGCCTGTTCTTCTTGGGGAGAACGTTCGACATCTGCTGCTGAAGAATGAATATGCAGATGCCAGCCGAGAAACTTGCAGCATTAAAACCATCTCCCTGAAAGGATTTTTTTTCCCCCCTCTTCACCATCTCCTAGTCTTACAGCATTATGTTCTATCAGACATGGTATATTCCACCATTCTCAACAGAGTGGAGCCAAAAGCTTGCACAACATCCATGCTCAACCTCTGCTCTCAGCAATCTCTTGAAAACAGCAGGAGTTGCTTATATTCTGTAAAACATAGTTGCTTTCTGCGTTTCCCCCATGGATGGGTGCTTTGATTAAAATACGGTCGATTGCGTTTGACGGAATTATTTTAGAGAGTCTCCTCCTCTCCGGTTTCCATCCAGCCTCGAGATATTTCCTTGATTGAGACTTCTCATGGGAGAAAGCAGAGATCTTCAGGCCACTGCCTGTGGTTCTAAGTGTGGAGCAAGCTCCAACCATCTCCCTGGGTTATGTTGCCACCGTGTGTCCTAAAAGTGGAAATGCTACAGGCACACGTGTTTCTGATACGTGTACAGATATTTATATATCTGTCTTTTTTGGTGGTGTAGCGTTGGATGCGGGTATCTTGGTTGCAGCCTCTTGCAAAGATGATGTTTGCGCTGATACCCGTGGGTCATCGCGATTTCGCCTCTCCGGGCCGTTTTCCGTCCGCTCCCTTTTCGCAAGGGTGGAAACACGATGAAGGCAAGTCGAGAGAGAAGAGGATGGAAAGCAGGACCTGCAGGGCAAGGGGCAGGCTCTGCTTAGCCTAGAAAAGAGGGAGACGTGTTGCATCTTCGCAAAGCTGAAAGGCTGTCACCAGGAGGATGGGGCTCGATTGTCCTCTGCGTCCCCCCACCTGCCCCTCCCGGGGGATGCAAGATGACAGAGAGAAGTTAATTTGCAGAGGAGATTGAGGTTAAGTATTAGGAGGGACTTCGGGGGCGGCGCAACGTGGCGGCAGCTCCTTCGCCGGCGGTTTTTTTGGGAACATCTGCCAGCTCCGCTGCCGGCACCAGGGGAGTGAAGTAGGTCACCCTTCAAGGTCCCTTCCCCAGCCCTACATCGGGGGCTCGAGCTGACGGCTGGGACCTACCCCATTTAGCTGCACGTTGAGTGCCTGGCAGGCTGTGAACGTGACTGGGTTGTCCCGGCGTCACGGGGGGGGGGGTGCGGCCC
>NW_009737278.1:9744-12978 GCF_000703405.1 Apaloderma vittatum
CAGCGGGGCCGCCCCGCTCCCCTCGGCTCTGCCATCTCTCTCTGCTCCCTCGCAGGCAAAGCTCACCTGAAGAAAGCCATCATGAAGCACGAGGAAGCCATGAGGATTCACGGCTTGTGCAAGATCCTGCGGAAGATGGATATCCTCCAGGAGGTCCTCTCCTTCGCCCACAAACGCTCACTGAGCAAATACTCGGAGATCGACCACGAGGAGGACTTCTTCGAAACCGGAGACGCCCCAGACATTCACCGTGAGTGGTTTTCGGGGCAGGGGGAAGATGCAGCTGGGAAGGGGATTCGGGGTGGGTTGCATGGGGTGCGCAGACTCCACGGCGGGTTCTTGGCGTGTCGCTGCGGACCAGAGCTCCCCGCACGGTGGCAGAGCATCCCCGGTGGGAGCGGGGGCTTTGGCTTGCATGTCTGGCAGCTGCTTGAGCAGATCCTGACTCTCTTGGGTCACACCATCCCTCCTCAGGGAGCACAATGTAGCCACAGCAACTGCTGCAACTATCTGACCCGTGTCTGTTGCTTTTCTCTCCCTACCGCTAGCCAAAACACACCAGAAACCGGAGATAAAATCCCCCAGCTTCTCCCAGGTGAAGGTGACCGACCTCTTCCACAGGCTGGTACGTACAGCTATGGGGTGGAGGTTGCCTCGAGGGAGCAGACATCTCCTCCTCCTCCCCTGCATGCTCTTGCTGCCTGGTTTCCTTCCTCCCCGCAACCTCTTCTCCCTCTCCCGGTGCAACCTCCGCGCTCGTGTGCGGTTTTCCAAGGAGGATGAGCTTCCTCCTCAAAGGCAGGGACCTGTGAAGGAGGAAGACTGGGAGGGCACAGATCTGTCTCCACAAGACCTAAATGGGTCGCGGAGCTCCCCCGGTGCGCGGGGAGAGGAGCGGACATTGGTATTTTGGGTGGGCTTTACCTGAGAAGGACCCTTTAGAGGAAGCTTTCGGGGTGCAGGATGGTGCCAAGTGGGACACACGAGGTAAATCCCACCTGACCTTTATCCCTTCCCTTTTAAACCTGGCAGGGCTGAGCTTCAGGGCTGCTGTGGGACCTGACTGTGCTGTCCCTGTCCCCCAAGGGCTACATAGCACCCCAGGGAGAAGTCAGGCATCTCTGCTTTTGAACAGCCCTATGGCAGGCAACTTTATCCTGTGGGAATAGGAAAGTAGGAAGAAGACAGGAAAATAGGAAAGATTTGGGGAGAATCTGACCCTGAATCTGTCCCACCTCTGCCTTGCACCCTCCTGCTGGACCACCCCAGCTGGGCTGCATCTCCCAGGGCTAGACGGGGGTGAAAAACCTCAATCCCCATCCTCCCTCCTTGAGTGATGTTTCTTTTTCCCTTGAGGTGAGGAATTAAAGAGCCAGCTCTGCCCACAAGAGCTTTCTCTTTTGTTTGCTCTGGAATTATAGTGTCTAAACAGTTGCCAGCTCGCTAAGTGTGCCAGGACCTTCTACTCCTGCTTTGCAAAGCTCTGGGCAGAAGGTTGGACAAGAGAACTCCTGAGGTTGCTCCCAGCCTGCATGAGACTGCTGCTGCTGCTCATAAAACCAGCGCCTCACACAGGCTTTTAAGCATCTTTAGCTTTATAGTGCATAAATCTGCATTTTTGGATATGAAGACCCAGTAAATCACCCAGCAGGCTCAAAATCACGTCCTTAAAGAAGTGCAAAAGACAGGATTTCTTGCTGTGCCTCCTCCCTATCAGTGGGTATTCTCCAAGACTGCATGTCCGCAGGGAGTTGTTCTTGCACCAAAAAGTGCTTTTTCTGCTTCTGCTTTACTCCAGGGTCCCCTTTCCGTGTTCTCGGCCAAAAACAAGTGGTACCCAGTGCGGAGAGTCCACCTGATGAGAGGAGAGAATGGGTTTGGCTTCACGCTGCGAGGAGACTCCCCCGTCCTCATTGCTGGTGTCATCCCGGGGGGCTGCGCTGCCGTGAGTACCCCAGGCTCTTGCTGTCCCTGTTGGGATGCCCGAAGGGAGGCATCAGGGGTTGCCTCAAGGGATACCGGGTGGTTTCAGGTCTTAACACTCAGTAACTGCATCGTTGTGCTCAGGTGGGGACTCAATCGCTGCCAGATCTCAGCCTGGGGCTTGCAGATAAAGGTCTCTAAAGAATTAAGATTTATTTTTTTCCAGGAGAAAGCTAAGGAAAAAATATAAAGGTTTAGCTCAAGTTTTAACTGCTGGGAGCCTTTCTTTGGCAAGCACCCAACTCCCTTCTCCCCTATTTTGGGATTATAACAGTGGATGGGACAAACATGAGAGTTATCTCAGTGAAAACTCACTGTATGGGCTTTCTGATGCAGCAGGAGTGACTTGGTTTTCCAGCAGAATCTTGCTGGAGCATCCTGGTGAGGTGTCCAGAAAGGTCTCCCTGCTTCCTCAGCACTGTTCAGCATCAACCCTGCCATTCAGAGCCCTGTAAGAACGTGCTCCTTTGCAGCAGGATCACATCCCTTTTCGGGAGACTAAGATCTCCCCGAAGACCATATACAGTCCACAGCTGGACCACAACTGTGTCTCCACAGCCCTGAGCTGGCACATGCTTTCCTTCAAGCATGTCAGAGCCTCTTTGATGCCTTGATGGGTGAAGGACATGCAGAGAATCTTGCTGAGCCTTCTCTGTTTTCTCAAGGATTGAGGCTTGCAGGCAATATATTTATTTGATTTGATTTTTTTTTCTGGAGACCTGCAGCATTTAATTGTTTACTGACGAGTCGGAGCTGGATGCGGTTTTGGCAAGGCTGCAGGGAGTTTGTAACACGCTGGATGTCAAGAGTGGCCGCCCCCAGCAGCTGAAAGAGAGATCCCTAGTCTGTAGAGCAGATGTAAAATCTTTAGGATCATGAAAGCATCTGCTGTCTTGTGCTGTAGGTGGACCCCAACCCTCCCTGTGGCCTGAATCTCCACAGAATTGGGACCTACGGAGCGGGGCAAACCTCGTGCAGTGACATCCATGAGCTCAAACATGTGCATCTTCTCTCCTCCCCTGCAGGCAGCCGGGCTGAAGGAGGGAGACTACATCATCTCGGTAAACGGCAAGGACTGCAAGTGGTCCAAGCACGCTGAGGTGGTGCAGCTGCTGAAGAGCACCGGGGAAGAGGGTGTGGAGATCGGTGTGATAACCCTACAGGGCTCGGAAGGACCGAAAGCCGTAAATCACATTTCAAACCTTAAGGGGGGCAAACTGCAGAATCACAGAATTGTTGGAGTTGGAAAGG
>NW_009737279.1:0-772 GCF_000703405.1 Apaloderma vittatum
TTCCCCTTTGGTAAAAGTGCGTAAGTGAGCAGTACACAGTTTCCATTGTTATGAAAGCTTTTGGAGAACATGAATAATTTTTTTTGCTCCGTCCAGCAACTGCAAAATTGCTGATCATGTTGTAGCGACCTTTAAAATCAGTTTTCCTGCTCCGAATGTGTGATGGGTTTATGTTTTTAATTTTGTTTTGTTTTTCTTTTTCTGAAGAGACACCAGTGATGCCACAGGTAAGTCAGTCATTCAAGAAGATGAGTTTGAGAGACAGATGTACTTTTGTTTGTATTCAGTTGTGGTATCTTCATGTTGGATCAACCGAATGTTGCCTTGATTGCTTTGCTTGTAGGTTTGGAGCAGCAAAGCGTCACTGCCTGCTCTCATTTCTTTCTTGCTGCTGCTGTCACAGTGATAGCAGGTGGTAGTAAGGACGGATGGAGAAGGGACCTTAAGGCATTTCTTGAAGTAGATATGTTTGGTGTCCAAAGGATGTTCTTGCTGAAAATGCCGTGGTGCTGCATTAGTGGGTTTTGTTTTGTGCTGAGTGAATCATGCTAAAGAGCAAAAGGTATTCCGTGGGTAATAATGCCCCTGGGTACGAGGTTCTTGCTGCGTCGTTCCAGCAGAGCATGCCCGCCTGAAATAAGAAGCAAAAGCTTGACTTTCAGCAGTCAGATGGAAAATGAGGCCAGAAGAATAGTATATGAAGAGAGCTCGGAAGCTGTGATTGCCTCGTGCTTTTTCAGCCTTTATGGAGGATTTTTGTACTAGGGTCTGA
>NW_009737279.1:810-1161 GCF_000703405.1 Apaloderma vittatum
TTTTATTCTTTGGAACCTGTTTTATTAGATGCCCAAGTAGTCGGGGCCTGTGCTTGTGTTTCAGACAGTGCTGGATTCTGTTCTGATGTAGCAGTGCTGCTGTTTGCCTTGGGATTGCTTTGCTGTGTTATTTGTTGGATCCTTGCAAGGACTAAATGATGAAGAGTGTGACCTTCATTCTAAAAGAAGGGAAAGTTGCAGGTGCATGGACCGTGGGAAAGCAGAAAAGCAGTTGTTCCCTATTCAAGAGAGATGGAACGAGACAGGGGCGAGGAATGGGAATTCTTGCCAAACGGCATGTCTGTGCTTCTGGGCGAGCGTGATGTAGCTATTTTAAGAAGATTTTGGTAA
>NW_009737280.1:0-3586 GCF_000703405.1 Apaloderma vittatum
TAGTGTGGGTGTAGCCCACCAGCCTGTCTGCTCCTCACCAGAGGTGCAACCTTTAACTTTCTTGAGACCCTTTTCCTTGCCGGCACCCCAGCATGGAACACAAGAGCCAGCAGTGGCCTTGGTCACTGGGGGAGTCTCAGCCAGCGCCTCTCTGCGTCCCAGTCCCTGGCGCTGAGTGCAGACACGGGTGTTACCCCTGCTCGTGGCAGGCCCTGTCCCCTGCTCGTGGCAGGCACTGTCTGAGAAAACATGCTGCAAACTTCAGAAAGTGCAGCCTCTTGAACGACACTGAGCTGAAAATTAAAAATCAGCGAACAGAGTTGGGTCTGTTTAGCTCAGACCAGGACAGTCTGTATTGACCAATCAAGTTAATTTCCAGTGACCTGACACGGCTTGTAATACATAACACATCAAATTAAAATCATGCCAAATCTGGATTCTTTCTATCATATGTTTTTTACTGTTTAAAATCATGTCTTAATATTTTTATTAAAAGCTAAAACATCCCCAAATCAAAATTAACCGTTTTAGACTACAACCAACTATTACATTAGCATATAATCAGCACTTACGAATTCTTTCTCCTCCTGCTTGAGCTGCAGCCGGTTTACTGGGAGATTGGCCTCTAAGTACTGGAGACCTTGACTGTGAATGGGGTCTTCTGTGTGGGGTTGATCTTGACCTTGAACGATGACAAGCACGTGACCTTGACTCAGAACCATAGTTACGCCTCTTTCCTTTGCTTCTTCTTGGATAGGGTTGAGATTGCAAGCTGGCATTAGAATGGGTACCTCTAAATAACTGAGAGCAGGAAGAACCTGGTCTTGACTTGCAGTGGGTATGCAAACTTCCTGAGGCAGATGAAGCACTACGGGGAGACTCGGACCTTAAAAAAACAGCAACACACAAAAAATAAATTAAGTTACTGCAAAACACTCACTCTCCCCATTTTTTTTCCTCCAAAACTTGGGTTTTCCCTCTCCATATGCTCACGTCAAAGCTTTTTTCAACTGCTGGCATAATGCTACTGCACACTGAAGAACCTGATAACATGTAAAAGTTTTTGCTTGCAAGACAGAACGGCTGCTGCTTTGTTAGGGCAAAAACATACAGGAAGGGCAATTCTGTTTCCACACATTTCTATCATGTGAACTGCCACAGCCATTGATTGATTTAAGGTGGCTTATACTATCCTCTTCTGGTACAGGAACACACACATTTGTCAGTACTTCGCAACTATGTGCAGCACAGATCACTTTTGTTGCAGTAAGATGCAAAAAGAGCAAGTCTTAATGCCTACAGTGCAGTATCAAATATCAAGAAAATATAATTTAGTCTGAAGACAGTAAAATTCAATTTTAAAATGTCAGCTTAGTCTATTTAACTTCACTTCTTATTTGGCAATTTGCACAGGCTGCAACATACTTGTACTGCAATCCTACAGAGAGGATTATTTAACCAACAGTTCAGGACAGATGTCCTAGCAAAATTTTACACATATTTCTAGGTCTAGCAAAAGATAGTGGTGACCTTTCAAAAAAGTTGTATCTAAAAGCTTCTAAACTCAGCTTCTTCTAATGACTTAATGCCATTACCTGAAGGAAACCTACAGAAAGGCTGGGGAGGGACTTTTTACAAGAGTGTCCAGCGATAGGACAAGGGGAAATGGGTTTAAGTTGAAGGAGAATAGATTTAGATTGGACCTTAGGAAGAAATTCTTCAGTACGAGGGCGGCAAGACTTTGGAATAAATTGCCCAGAGACGTTGTGGCTGCCCCCTCCCTGGAGATGTTCAAGGCCAGGTTGGATGGAGCCTTGAGTAGCCTGATCTAGTTGAGAGGCGTCCCTGCCCATGGCAGGGAGGTGGGACGAGATGATCTCTGAGGTCCATTCCAGCCTCGGCCAGTCTAGGATTCTATGGTTACTCTAGGAAAGATACTGACACCATTACTAACAGAGTAATGATGCCAGACTCCCGCCCAAGTGATTTTAGAGGATAGGAAACATCAGCTACCCTGAGTTTTTTTCTTTGCAAATCTTTATTATTTATTAGGTCCTGAACCTAAGACATTTTTCCTGTGAAAAATTCAACAAAGCCAACAAAATACTAGTAAAAGGCACCACTTTACAGTCCAGGTTAAAATCTCTCTGTGCATCCACGGGAGATAAACAAAAGAGGAAATGAAGACAATTCCTCTCACGCTCTCCTCTAAAGTGCTTTGAAGTAACAGCTACAATCAGAACAGGGAGATACAGAAAATCCAGCAAGGACACTTACTCAGCGTCGAGTCTCTTCACACCTGTCAGGAGGTGAAGGATGTCACCACAGAGAAGCTTTAGTAAAGAGACACCTGTTCCTTAAAAACTGCTGCCAAATTCTATCAGGCCACTGTAATCTCTGCCATATCTGAGCTATAACCTACACACGAAACTCCTCCCACTGCCCATGCCTTGAATCACGCAATCCATCGAATGAGTGGAACGCCTCCTGATTCTTACAATCTGCTTCTCCATTATGGAAATGGTTTCTTCAAAAAGTGTTCATTTTTCAAAGTCCTATTTTCAATCATGTACTGGAATTTTATTTTAAATAATCTTACTGCAAGCACAGATCCCCTTCTGCTAAAGCCAATTCACATCAAGCCATTTAAAAATTAATTACCGCTTGTCTTTTCCACAACTCTCTGTGCATACTTATTTCATTATAAGGCAGCTGTTGCACAAGCTATGTGTCATGGACTCATTTAACAACTTACAAGTAGTAAAATGCTGAATTTCTGTAGAATACTTACAGTTCACAGCCCGATCTGCTACCTGCTGAGCAAATTGCACTGGCTGCCATTGGATGACCTTTTCAAGTGGGGAGAGGAAAAAGAAAAAAAGTGAGATTCAGTATATCTGAAGATAATTTTGTAAAAGAAATCCTGAAGTTATGGCTACCTACCAGTAGTGGGTATTGCTTGTTCTTGAGGGCCCACAAGACTTGGTAATGCTGGTTGTTTTTGCCCAGGAACCTGAGAACCCTTGCAAAGAAATGCAAACAACTGGAAAATAAGCTCTACTAAAATACAAGAATCATTTCATTTGATGACATAAAATTTACCTTCTCTTCCAACAAATGGCTGATTTTGTAGCCAGTTCCATTTTTTAAGTTGTTCACAGACTAGAGGCAGGAAAACATTTGCAGAAAAGGTAATGTGAAACTTAGTAGATATATGAGCAAAAGCCTCGACAGAGTAAAATTACTTGTGTATTCCTATAAATGCTATCAATCCTAAAATAAATCAACATGCAGACTATGAACACATCATGTTAAACACTGATACTAATGATTGTTAAGAGTATCTGTAAAGTATTTCAGGGTTAACACTGAATTTGAACGTGAGGCAATCCTGCTAAACAAAAGTGCGACCTCAGTTTGCCAGATTGTCTCTGAAGAGTTGTAAGCTTCTGCAACAACTGATCATGTATTTGAAAAGTAAATTTAGCCTTATTCAATTTAGCCTTGCTTAAGGAGATGTAAATTACTAGATGACACAGAACTGGGAGGAGTGGCACAGCCCAGCAGGCTGTGCTGCCATCCAGCG
>NW_009737281.1:0-12177 GCF_000703405.1 Apaloderma vittatum
ATATATAATTTAGGTATCTATATTCCACATCAAGAAATGGAGATTACAACTCTGACTCTTGATTTTGTAGAGAAGGACCTAGAAATTAAAGGATAAATTTGCATGTAATTAACTCTTTAAAACAGTACTTGCAAACAAAGAGAATACTCCATTGAAAGTATTCTAACTGAAAGTAATACTTCAAACAGAATTTCTTGAAACTTAGAGTTGAAACTAGAACTAAGTAAACATATTCAGATAAGTAAAAAAGTTTTCTGAATCGCTGTAAATTCCACAATATCTCCCTCTGAGGAATAAAAAATCTTATATTTTAAAATATCTTTTTTTTTCATAGGCACAAGTACTCTCAGGATTTGACATGATAGCCCAGATACGGTATTTCGAGCAAGCATAATTCAAAGACTACTGCTCTGTGATATTTGTATTCTGACTAAAACTATTCTGAATATCATTGAAGAAAAGAGAAAAATAACTCTTTTATTCAAAGCTTCGCTCTTTGAAATTTAAAGAAAATATTGATAACTATTCACATACTAATAGCATATTTTAAAACTATTTTTTGTTGTCTATTCTAGTCATCTATGCTCTGTTCAGTGGAAAATGGCACTCATGTCAGGTGATGGACAGAGATTTAGAAGTGAGTGTTAAGTCCAGCGTAGGGAAGGTGTATCACCTTCTAGATAGATACCTCTCTATTGATATCAGAAGCAACTGGCTTAGAAGATGCTTAACTGCTAGCCAGCTAAAATACAGATTTAATTCTTATTATTTGTCCACCTCAACCAAAAGAGAGATGTTGAGGTTTTAGCAATAATAATATCTGGTAATATCCTTATCCAACATGGTCTTGACTGTTTCCAGGAATGGGGTTTCTACTGCCTCTCTGAGAACCTATTCCAGTGTTTCATCACCCTCTTAAAAAAACAAAACAAAACAAAACAAAACCAACGAAAAAAAACCAAACAAAAAACCCCAACCAAACAAACAAAAAAACCTTGTCCTTATACCTAGCCTGAATCTTCCCTCTTTTAATTTAAAACCATTACCCCTTGTCCTATCAGTACAGGGTCTATAAAAAGTTGTTCTCATCTTTCTTATAAGCCCCCTTTAAGTATTGAAAGGCCACAATCAGGTGGAGCCTTCTGAAATATCCTATTGAGAATGACAGAAATAAATTTGAATTAATAATTTTAAACTGTTTTGAGTCTTGTAAATACTGTATAATTGCTTTTAATTACAGTAGTCCAACTCTATGCCTAAATCTAGAACATTTACTTAACTTTGCTTGTGGAAATAGGCAAAATCTGTTAAGTGTCTGACAAAACCCTGTTTTCAGACTGAGATTTTGAACAAAGAGTAACATTTGCTCGCTGAAAGTATCTATCTGCACCTGGAGAAAATCTTCCAAAGATTACTAGCTGTCATAAACAGCTTACTCTGTTAACACTGATATATAAAATCATATGTTCCAACATATGAGCACTTAAAATAAAAATACATATGTGCAGTTTATAGTTACATGTAAGAATATGGAAAACGATTATATTTTTAAAGACTCTATGAAGAGTGAGAAACTAGTTATTGTAGTGAGTTGACCCTGACAGGATGTCAGGTGCACATCAAAGCCACTCTGTCACTCCTTTCCTCAGTCTCACCAGGGCAGAGTAGAGGGAGAGGAGAACCTCCCTAGACCTGCTGGACACACTTTTCTTAATGTACCCCAGAATCCCATTAGCCCTTTTGGCCACAAGGGCACATTGCTGTCCCATGGACAACTTACTGTCCACTAGGACTCCCAGGTCTTTTCCATGGGGCTGCTTTCCAGCAGGACAACCTCTAATCTGTACTGGTGCCTGGCGTTATTCCTCCCCAGATGCAGGACTTTACACTTGTCCTTCTGCCCTACCCCTCTCTTCTTCCCAGGCTCAACTTCTCTATCTGCTTCCTCGCAGTATTACAGAGGGGTGGATTATGAGGGTTGTGGTCAATTCATCACACATTGTTTCTGCTGCTCCTTCCTCCTCAGGGGGATGTCTCCATCATGGGGTCTCTCCTACCAAAGACAGTTCTCTGTGAGCCTCTCCAATGTGAGTGCTTCACATAGGCTACAGTTTTTCAATAACTGTTCCAGCATGGGTTCCTTCCATGGGGTGCAGTCCTTCAGGAACAGACTGATACAGCAAAGACCTGCCAGCAAATCTACTCCAGCCTGAGCTGCTCTCTCTCTGGGTCCACAGTTCCTGCCAGAAGCCTGCTCCAGACTGGGCTTCACACAGGGTCACAGCCTCCTTCAAGCATCCACCTGCTCTGGCACAGAGTCCTCCATGGGATGCTGGTGAACAACTGCTCCACGGTTAATATCTATGGGCTGCAGGGTGACAGTCTCTCTCCTGTGCTGTAGGGTAATCTGCTCCAGTGCCTGGAGCACCTCCTCCCCCTCCTTTTTCACATATTTTCCCTCATCTCTCTGTCTGCAATTGTCCAGATTTGCAGTAACTTTTCCCCCCTTCTTAGATATGTTATCACAGTGATATGTTATCACAGTGATGAAACTGTGATAACTTTAGTCATTTAGTCTTTTTGTGTTTGATCTAACCTAGGCAGAGAGGACCCTCCAGAGAATGCTACTTATCTTTCTTTTAGACATTTATCATAGGATGAGTTGAATTGTCTCTTGGCATCTTTCTGTGTTGATTTCAGAGACAGTCTAAACAACTAATTTGGGTTAAGATATTTACATTCTGGAAGGCCAAAATAATACTGGATTAAATTCACTCCATTTGATAAGCTTGGCATGAAAATCAACATAATTATCAAGTACTATTACAAAATATTTTTTCTATCTAGATCTTTGGCCTTAACACTGTTGGTTTTCTTAGTTTACAAGTGTTATTAGATGATATCAGTAGTTATGCCACTACTTAACTCTCCCCATTCTGAGTAATACTGGTATGCATTTTTGCATGATTTATCTGACTTAAATTTTTTTCAAAATGCATGAGCTATATTATTAAACAGTTGATTGCAATGTAGCTGCACAAAGCTAAGAACAAATTTTTGAACTCCCTAATAAGAAGAGCTTTCTCTTTATTACAAAAACAGATCATCTGGTGAACTAGGAATTTAAGGAGGGGAGTTGAACCATTGATTTCAACAAGGACATTTCCCTAAAATGTCCTTAAAAGCTACAACTAATGTATGGTAACAGATTGTCTTTTATAGCTTCAGATTCTTGTAATACTAATATAAAGCTGTTATTATCTGAAAACACCAAAACTACTGCTCTTTAACATGCTTCTGGTATTTTGACATTTGTGTGCTCTAGATGTTTGTATGCTCACAAGTTCCTCTGTGGTATCCACATTTGTTACCTTGCCATCAGCGGTCAGTCCGGTAAGTTAAATTAGTCATTACATTCTACAGAATGTATCTTAATGAAAATAATCAGTTTTCTGAAAACTTTTAATAACCTGAGCTGTAAAGAAAACTGTTAGAAAATGTTGCCACCTGCTTTTCATCTACTCTTAAAACATGGCCTTTCTAAATTAATTTTATTCTTTGTGTAACTCTAGACACTTTCTCCCAAGCACATATCACATCACATGTAATTGGACTTGGTTTATTGTATAAATAAGGCATACAGCCTACTGCAGACTACATCTTATACTTTTCCACTTTTCTATACACAGTACACAGTACTTTTAATGATATCCTTAGAGAGCTAGTCAAAGAGCTTGAGGGTGGAAATGTGTTAGTGACTGTAGGTTCAGCTAAAGCTTAGAAGGACCTTCGGGTAGTATTTCTGGTATTTTGTTTGTTAGTTCTCCCTTAAAAACTCTCCCTTCAGAGTAATACAATGAACATCAATTTCTGCTTCGTGTTTGACAAACACAGAAAAAGTCTCCCTTGGGCTGGAAAATATAATGAAAAAGAGCCAAAATAAATAGTTATACAACAAATAAAATTGTAATCACTGAATCGTCCTGACCACATCCGTAAAGCAGAATGAAAATAAACTATTACAAAAAAAATAATTTATATTTACACTTTCTTTGATTTGATGAGGTTTGGCATTTCCATGTACATAGAGTTAGTGAGGTTCCACAATTTTTGCGTGTATACATTTCTTCTTTCTTCTCTTTCAGACCATGGCCACAGAGTATAAATTAAAAACCAAATACTTATAAAATAGATGTATGTCTTCATAGTATGTGTATGCAAGGGAATCACTAGTAAACTATGAACAATGTGCTGTCTCAGAACATTTGATTACCCTATGCAATATCTAATGGGGTCTGTGGCAACAGTGTATACGGTTTTGGAACAGTCTTTATTTATGGCTCTGAAGAAGCAGCAATATATTTGTTCCAAATCACAAATATAAAACTAAAAATGTGGTATTCTCTGGAAGAGTTCAGAGGAATACTTGTGCCTTAATATAGAGTTAAATATTCAGTCTTAGCACTGAAAAATGTGAATTCAGTATATTAAGGATATTGGCTTATCAGACATCATAATCAAATGCCAACTTGTAGTTTACATATGCTCAGATATTTGATTAACACAGATACACAATGGATTTGATATACAAACCACTGTGAATACATTGAATCAATAACTAGAATGAGCAACGATGACTAACATCTTTCAATAAGATGATTATATCTACTAAAGTCATTTTAGAAAGGAGAAATAAAGACATTTCAGTAAGGCTCTCTCTCAGTGTGACTATCTTTTGCTTTGAAAGTAAACACATTAAGATTGTGTAGGCATCTAGAACCCATTATATTTTAATTGTGTTTTAAACAACTGATGCTTCCGCCAAATGAATGCGCCTGAGAGATCCCTATCTCTTATTAATTCTGCATTGATCATTTCAGGTTTTACGTTTTACATTTTCAGATCTAACTAAATAATACTGGTAGAGAAAAGCTAAAATTGGTGATGAAAAGTCTCCAGGACTCAGTTTAACTTTATGATTACATTATCTATTATTTACTGAAAGAAAATTTGCAGAAACATACTAAACAGCAAGAACATTTTGAAGCTACTAGAAAGAGGGCTCAAAAGTCTCCAGGTAAACGTTCAGCCATGGTGAAGACAGCAACTACATCGCAGGATTTCTAGTTAACCATTGCAAAGGACTGCCAAAAGAAGTGATGAATTGCAACTTCTTTAAGTTTTCACATTTTTTCTGCATGTCATTGGCCCTCTATTTATAAAATTATGTTTTCGCAACAACATTTTTTATCCCCACTACAGAAAAAATGCATAAGGATAAGGAAAAAAGGAGGGGGGGACGGAAACAACAAAACTGAGTTAGAACATTATTTTAAAAGCAAGTACTCCTGAAAGGACTTATATTTACCAATTTGGATATAGTATCACCACTAGCTATGATAAAAGAAATAATTGTCAGTTGATTAGCTGATTAGTAGATTAACATTTCCTCCTGCAATATTTAACCATAATGTGTGTGGTTTTCCTGTGCTCCTCTGATCTACTTTGTGTTTTCATAGTATGAGGCTTTGAAAATCTTTTTGAACCCAGCACTGATATTTAGATATTTCCATCTGATAATGTAATGTGAAAGGTCTATACTGTTTTGTGACTTTGGTAGAACTCACCGAGTTTCTCCTAATGTGACTGAAAACCTCCCGAATGCATGCTGGTCTTGAAAGGCAAGGTCTTCTGCCTGGCCTAACAGCCCATTGCAGCTTGGTCTTTTTTAACTACATGTCTCCACCTGTGTGATGCACAACTTCTAGAATTCATGAGCAGTATTTGTCATCCCCAGTATCCATGACAGTGTTGATGCACTTTGTTCCCTCCTCCTTCCAGCATCTGTAGGTTGATATAGTCACTGGATACAAAGCTTGAGACTAAAAAAATAAAAAAAAAGGAAAAGAAAGAAATTAATCGAAAATTGGAGCACAGATTTTACTCCTCCTGATCAGTCAGTTACATTGTCAGACTCCTTTTCTACTGTTATCTACTATTATAAAGAATGTTCCATAACTGGGTGGGAAATAGGACTTGTCATTTGAAAACTTCATCCCAAGTGCAAAGAAGAACAAGCTTTCACACTTATTGGTAGTGAACTTAGCCTGTGTGGCAGCAAAATCATACTGTCTGTCTTAAAAACAAATGTACTACACAGGGAGAGAGTTCCAGCACTTTACTTCTTCTTTTATTCCCTTATACACAGATTTAGGTGGAGTCTTGTCAGCACATTGCTCTTCTCGTCTGACCCTTCAGTAGCACTAATCTCACAGTCACAGAGACCCTAGAGGGAGGCCAAGGATTAGGAAGTCTTTGCTTAAATGTTCATTATGTTTCCTGTATCACTAGAGCTCACAAAAAAAAAAAGTCTTAATGCATGGAGAAAGTGTGTTAACAGGACACATAGTTAATTTTTTAAGACACCTTGATACTACTTTTATTTACTTTTATTTACTTTATTTTAGTTCCTTATGCACAACCATATTTCTGAACTATTCTTGTTCTACCTACACAAGCTTCATTAAAAAGATTCACTGCTCTCAGAGTTGAAGAAAGGTCTGATGTGCCTACCAGGAAAGAACCTGGTCCGTCTGACTCTAGACCATGCAAATTTATCAGGAAGAAACAGTGAGTCATTGTGATTCCCTGCTGCAGGGAACAGAGGCACCCATCTGTCAACCTGACCAAACATCTAGAAAGACTTGTCTGTCAGGGGCAAGGATTAGGGATCTAGTAGAGGGACTGCTGAAGCTCCTACATCTTTCAGACTATCCTCTGCTCTTATTCCACATGGCCACAAATGATACTGCCACAAAAAACTTGGTCAGTATCAAAAAGTGACTACAGACCTCTGGGACCAGTAGCTAAGTGCATGAGTGCTCAGGTGGTGTTTTCCTCAGTCCTGCCATCAAGGGGAAAGACTGTGAGCAGAAGAGCACTAATAGGACAAGTAAATAATTCGCTGCAGAACTGGTGTTGTCAATCAGGTTTAAAGTTCTATGACCATAGGACCCAATTTACAGATTAGTGTCTGTTTGGGAGAGCTAGGATGCAGCTTTCCTTGTTTTTCCTATAATAGGTTGCATGAACTTAATAACTCTTGGGAAAATGTCACTTACTTTGCATTCTGTTTCAGATACACAGGTAGTCTGCATGCAGATGACAGATTAAGACCTTTCTATAGCTCATCATATCATGAGGGAGAAAAAAGTCCTCCCAGAGACTGAGCTGAATACGTAAATATAGAAAAATATCATTTGCTTCACATGAAAACTTTTTCTTTAAAAAAAACTCCCAGAAAAAAGCAAAAGATTCCAGAAAGTATCTTACAAGCTATCTCTGCTTTTCTTAACATAAAGTAAAGCACTAGAGGGTCAAGATATTCACAGTGTTTCAGCTTATTTTGGCTACATAATGCACACAAAATCCTGCCAATGAATCAATAGTCCTAACATTTACGGGTCAGGGGATTTCAGATTTAGCTGACCATTCCTTTTTAACTATATTTACAATTTATTACAAAATTAAATATATAATTTATAAAGGTACAGAGAATTAAATAGTGAAATGAAATTGTGAAAAGTATATAGAAAAAGACTGTAGTATAGTTAACACTGGTTTCATACGGAGTCCAAATTTGATAGTAAGAGAATGGCATTTATCAGACTAGAAAATGTCTTTATGGTTACATAAAAAGTGAAATATAGACAACTTTGCTCATTTATGGACTTAATATATAAGTCTTATGAATTTCCTAAGTCAAAGAAGAACTTGCTACTGGCTGATGAGCCTAATTCTTAAAAGATCTCAAGTCCAGAAGCTAAGTAGTGACCCAAAACAATGATTGTTACTAAGCTATATGAATTTAGCTACATATTATTCATGAATATACAAAAAAGTGTATTCATCATTTCTTACAAACCAGTTTTGACACTTAATCTAATCAGGAAAATTATATTAAAAATTAATCTTAGAATTACAAGAATTATCCACACATTTTCTTTTGTATAGTTTATTCATTAAATCTATTTAAATCTACCACAAATTTTTAATTCTGGACAACCAAATAAAATGTAATAATTTCCCTTTTGAATAAGTATCAAACATAAGAGTAAATGTAAACCCAGTGGTCTTTTATGCTGAGTACTGTAGTTCAATAGTAAGACAAATTAATATAAACAGCCACGTAATCAGACATTCTACATTGATATTGATGCCTTTTAATATCCTCTCACATGGCATCAAGTGCTAATCCATGAAACTTTTCTGCTTTCAACACCACTACCACTGCATCAACATGTCACCTAAATAACTGTAATTAAGCATTCTCCGTAGCTGCTGATTACAGTATGCTGATGAACATTCCCGCTGGATTTAGCAGCCTCTTTCATAACAACGACAATAATCATCTCATATTATAATGTCTATGCTTCTGAAGACTTCTTAAATAATCTAAAATTTAAATTGTGCAGACTGTTGATTATTGCAATCTAAAGTTCAACAGGAGCTTAATCAAAAAGGTTCAAGTATCACATCGGTGACATCTATTAAGCAATATGGTAATATACATCTTGGGAAATAAATACTTCAGCTACTTGGTCTTTCAACCAGAGTAAACTTTTTACAAAGGTCCATTGTCCTCTTGAAAAGAGCACTGGAACGTCTTATGTCATTTCCTGATGCCAGGTACAAAATAATATTTCTTCTTTTTGTTGATTTCTTCATTTCGTTAAGGTCCTTGTCATCTTGCATTGAGAAAAGTGACATTCAAAAAGCCAAAGTGCAGAATGATGCCTCTTATTAAGACTATATGTTGCTTTCTATATGGTTTTGAAAGCTAATGGGTCACATTTCTTTGAAGTGAAACCACATGAATTCAATTGTACCATAGTCACCTGGACCAGCATACTGTCTGTGATGCTGTCTAAACTCCTTGTGGGCTATTTTAATTACGTTATATTTTCTTGCTGTTATTTCTGCATAGAAGAAGTATTCCATACAAGAAGTGGGAACCCTTTTGATTTATCCCATCACAGATGACATAAGAGCCTACATTCCTGTGACTAGATGTACATCAGTAGAAAGAAGTATTTTGATTTTCTTTCCTAATTTTGGTCCATGTTTAATACAGCAAATCTTTAATTAAATCACATACAAAAATACAAGTCTGTATCAGCTTTCCCTGCAATTGGTAAGGAACATACCTAGTAACATGAGGGTCATATGCCAGGAAAGACTAGTGCAGAACCTGTGCTACAAATTTCTGGCAATTTTTAGAAAAGAGTAATAATTCTCTCTCCTTCCAGTCAAATGCTGCAGGATATATCTCAGCATAACTGCTCTCTAAATGTTCTTCCTTCTCATTCTAATTAGTAATTTCATGCATATATAGAGCATTATTTTGCTAGCCTGCTTAAAAAATGCATACATACTTTTTAATGTTAGGATCAGACGTGTTTATCTGACTCCTTTATTTCTCCATTCCACATTTCTTGTTCGGAATGTCCATC
Organism: Apaloderma vittatum; assembly: GCF_000703405.1. NCBI lineage: Eukaryota > Metazoa > Chordata > Aves > Trogoniformes > Trogonidae > Apaloderma > Apaloderma vittatum. Next base: position 9,513 of record NW_009737281.1, read on the forward strand.
TTCATCACGAGAGGAAAGACGAATATCCTTGAGGCAAAATATGTATGGGACCATTCCAAAAATTCTCCTGGAGTAATAAGGTATAATTCTGTTTAAATGAGCAAAACCATTAACTGCTTCTTAAGAGCTTCCTCCAAGAAAATTATTTTTCAAACAGCACAATAAGCCACCTGAGATCTATATTTACATGTCTGCACATGCACAGAGTTATACGTACATGTTTTCATCTGTCAGGTGTATGTTCAGATATTTGAAAATAAAGGCACAGAATTGAGGCAGCTCACATGTTTGTAGGATCTGGCTTTAATGTTATTTTCGAACTGTCTTTATCACACCTTTCTATCCAATTCAAAATGTATTAGCAAAAGGGTTGTGTTCTTTTAACAGGGAAAAAACATATAATCACTGTCTTTGAATCTTATAGTTAAAAAAGAGTTTGAAAGGGACAGATAGAAAGAGAGTTAGGAAAATGAAGAGATTTTATCCGAAAGCAAGAAATATTACTGATACTTTAAATCAATCTGTTTTCATCAATTCCATTTTGGTGTATAAATACACAGGAGCAGTATCTAGAGAAAATACACAGAAGCAAATGTCTCGAAACAACCTTCCACAACTGCTCTTCCACTTTCTGCATTACTTCTGTTCCTCAGTCTTAGGATGCTCTGGACTTCTTTAACTGTTACAGTTCAAAGCCTTTTTAAGAGATTCTGTTGACCTTTAAGTTCCAGGCAGCAGTTACTATACAGCAGCTACCTACTGTAGCATATCCACACGAATGATCTAGGAAAAAAAAAAAAGTCATTTTTGCCCTTTAATTCCCCATAATACAAGGGAAAAGAGTAAGGGTGGAAGGAAATCAATCGTAACTTATCCCTTGACGAATATCAGCAAACATCGTGTCACAAAACCAATGTGAAGAAATGGAGTATGGATTTTCTGCTGACATTTGTGAAGTGTTTGTGTCAAAGTGTTTTTCTAATATAGCAAAGGTTACAGTTTAACAAATTAAAGCACATGTTTCTTTTGAACTGACACGCTGGTCATTTAGGTTAATTTAAATGGCTTGTGTTTTTCTAATAAACTCTTAGCTTAACCTTTTGTGATTATGGCTACTCTTTGCATTAATCTGCCATAAGTAATTGCTTTTTCATCAAAATGAGCTGAATGACAACGGTGTAATAATCCATGACTTTATCTAATTTGGATGAAATGCTATATGCCACTTAAAATGTGCCCGGAAGTGCATTTGCATTGCAAAAGCCTAAGCAATGATTTAGGTTTAATATCCATAATTTCTGATGGTTCAAGTGCTCTTTGATACAAAAAAATGCCTGAACGAGATACCTATTTTCCTATGAGTTATAGCTTCTGTCATTAAATTTCCTAAAAAAGACAAAACCTGTCTTTGTTCTCCTAGTATTCATGCTTAAACTAATTTATATAACTATTTAGTAATTTTGAATTATAGTGTGACAACCTGTAAGAAAGCATAAATACAAAGCTATCTTTGGATTGTTGTGCATTACCTCAGTCATGATCATCCTAGGAAATTAATTCCATTTTAATAATTGAATGCCAAATGTAATTTTACAAGTCACTCTTTATTCTCTATTCCAAGTGGATGTTTTCTCACATACACAAGTCTTTCAGGAAAATGCTTTATAAATGTAGTATCATTATAAAGAATTTCATAAATGCTCTGTGTGTGATTCCTGAAACTATGTTGACTTCCTAATAGGCTGCTCAGTATTAGTGCTAATGCATTTCTTTTTATATAAGAAAACGAAACCAAAACAAAACAAAAACCCAACCTCCAAACTTTTTATTTTGTGTGTTAAATAAGAAACAACATTTTAGAAAACAGCCATTTTCCAAATAATTGAGATCATTTTTATATCAAAATTATGGAGTGGATTCTTCATTTTTAATTCTTAAAATTTCAATGAGATGATGGAAACTGGGCACTTTAGCATCAGGGTGTGATATACTGGTCCCTTCATAGGAATGGTTTCACTAATGTGTCAACATTAAATAAACATCTTCAAATTATGTAGTGCTACATACGATTGACGTGGTTTTGGTTTCTCATGACCATTAGAGCACAAGAATCAAATATGCAAGAACTTCCTGAGCTTTCAATATTTAAACAAACCTTCACAAATTTTGCCCAACTGCACAGACATGGACATAAACTTACTGTGAATAGTATATGAAGGACATCTCAGGGAAATTAACTGTGTTAAAGAGGATAAATAAAAACTTTCTAGTTCTGAGGTTAAACTCTTTCATAAAGTGGAAACATCAGTTTTCAGGATCCTTAGTAGATGAAAAGCACAAAGGAAGCCTGCTTCATTGAATGTTTAAGTTATGTGATCAACACTTGTGCAATGTGACTCTGCATAATACAAAAAAATGAATGCCTTTTGAAATGATAGTTTCCACATTTTTCTCTGCTAGATAGTAAGAATAAATCATTACAATGAACGTTATATAACTCCAAAACCCACGAATATGCAAAGAATCCACCTATTGTGTAATGACAATCAATCAACTACTGAACAGTCCATACTAATATGAACTTGTTGGTGTCTTTGATACAATTCTTGTTTAAGAGTAATAAATTCTTAGGCGTTGTCCTGGGTTTGAGCTTAAACCCAGTCCT
>NW_009737282.1:0-19675 GCF_000703405.1 Apaloderma vittatum
AGTGGGAGATGTCTCTGCCCACGGTTGGGGGGAGTTGGAACTAGATGATCTTTAAGGTCCCTTCCAACCCTGACAATTCTATGTTTCTATGATTCTATTTCTGCTCAAGTATTTGGGTAGAAGAGAGTGTGATGGTAGAAACTGTGCTGAGACTAGTGCCAAGGTCTGGTTCAGAGGACAGGGTCTTCCTCAAAGCAGGGTGAACTGTCTCTGCCCTGTCCTCTGCCAGACGTCCCCTGGCCCCAGCCAGCCGCAGAGGGACACCAAGTGTCTAGCCTGCTGCTGCCCTGCACCATAAATCAGCAGTGAAGGGCAGTCTGCGTTAACATCGTAGAGGCAGAGGAGAAAGTAGGAAACTCGGCAGCATCAAGCCCAGAAGTCTGCCTGCAGTCCATCCTCACAGTACTTGAATGTTTCTACCAAAAATGACCATTAGTGACTACTACATCAGTTATTACTAATCAATAGGGCCAATACAGCACATTGAGTGAATGAAGCTAGGCATCCTCCAGATACTCCCTGTGAGATCAGGCACTCTCCAAAGAGCAGGAAAGAGAAAGCCAGGCTGAGATCCCTTCTCTGAGCTCTAGATTGGTGCTGTAAGAAAGAAAAGATCAGGCATAAAGGAAGGCCAGAAATACCCAGGGGCTACCCCTACTGCAAGTGGTGTAAGATGCAGCTGCAAGTACCCCAGTTATCCCCCAGCAGGCCCCTGCAGACAAGCCGCAAGCCAGGGCTGCAACACAAGACTACGAGCAGTTCAACAGAGGCTGGTGGAGTACAGCTGATGAAAGGGCACTGTTTTCTGCAGCACGAGCTAGGTGCTGGGAGCAAAGCAGCCTTGCTGCACTTTGGAGAGCAATTCAGTCTCTTTTCTTACACTTGTAACCAAAGACATCTGCTCAGTAATGTCTTAATTCCCTCAGTGTCACGTGTCTTTCACTTAACAGGCCAGTGTTCTCTAGCCCTTTAGATAAGTAGGTATTATTAAATCTACTTAGAAATCTTGGATACGGTAAATAATAGGTCTCTTTACAGAGAAACCTTCTCGATGATAATACCAACAGAAACAACCAACCTGTTTTATCTGGAGGTAAGAGAACCCATATTAAGCTTTTTCCTACTTCAATGAAAAAAATAAATACCCACTTCATTGCCATATTGTGAGCTGTGAGAGGAAAATAGTTTATGTTATCAAAATTTGTGTTACATTTTGGCTGATTGTAAAGACTCTCTATATAAAGTCTGAGTCCTGTAAGCAGATCTCTGTGCAGAAGAGAACAGTCTGAGGTTGCTAATCTGCATTTTTTTAATTTCTATTATATACGTAAGTGGCTAATAGCCTCAGAACTACCTCTTCAAATTCAGAGCACTCTGAAAAGCACGAAACCCTGAAAACATGGTCCATACCCTCTCTCACTTCCACAGGTACTAACTGGGAGTAATGCTCCTGAATAAAAAAGCAAAGAAGCACCTCCACTCCTGTAGACACCACCGCTCCCTGGAGACATGGCTTTTCACACCAGGACTCACACTCCTCCAAGCACAGCAGTTGGGCAGCAGCAGATTAAACGGATCCCTGTGTCACTTTGCAGCAAAGCAAGCTCCTCTCTGCAGCCTGGCTCCATCCATAGGAATTGCTACTCTCCTCAGGCATCAGTAAAGCTTGGGCTGTGAATACTCTTCCCCGCACGAGACGTGCCCCATGCTCTCACCCTGCGAAGTTGTATAACAGAACCGCATATGGAGAGCATGTTGACATTGTTAAGGTTAATGATATAACAACAGAAAGTGCATTTACAGGCAAACGGATTACAATAATTGCTCAAGTGAACAATACAAACAACATATTGCAAATTGGCCTTTGGTGTGCTTTAGCGGTGTTTTCATCATCGTCCTATTTTCAAATCGGACAGCACGCTATGTCTGATCCTGGGGGATGTGATACAGACTGCACAGACTCTTTGTACACGACTGCTGATCACACGTAAGACAAACGTGCACCCAGGGTCTCCCTGAGTACCCTAAAGCACTGTAGTGTGTCCCTCCTGCAGCTCTGCAGCATTCAGAGAAGGGGGTGATGCGGTTTCATCTCGCATGTGTCTCACCTTTGACTGCCCAGCGAGATGATCAGCCACTGATTGCAGGTGTTCGGCAGCAAGAAGTCTTTACCGTGCACCCAGTGAGGCATTAACTGCTTTAGTGCCATGTGCTGAGGGGGTGCAGAAAATAAAAAGTGACTAAAACAAGAGATTTGCCTCCCCAGTTGAAAGCCAAGGAGGGCTGCTTCTTGATTTCTTTGCTCGTTAGCTCTGTTCTGGGTCTTTTCAGTAGCGGTCATGACTTTTTAATGGTTTTGTGTGATGAAAGCCTTTGACAAGAGCACGTGTCACAGAAAGCACAGCGGTGAGCCATGGCTTTCATATATATGTTAACCAGCCTTTATAGCATTATGAGGCCTGGGTGACACAAGAGCAATTCGGTTAAGCAGCAGCAAAATAGGTGGATTCTCTGCTGTACATCAGAAGACGGAGAGTGCAGGACTGAAAGGCGAAGAGCCGGAGAGCAGCCAGCTCCACGGCGCCCCGCAGCACGCAGCTAATGGGGAAATGCTGCTGTGTGGAACACGTGGGACACATTCTGCTGGGGACAGTGCTGCTGGGACCGCTGCTTCGGAAAGCATGCTGTGAAGAAAAGCCTTTCCAGCCAGACAAGTGTTTATGCACAACCTAACACTGAAGTGAGAAATCCGGACAGCTTGAAGAACTGGACAATATGACGTTTCTGCTGCAGATAGCCACATTTGTCCACAAGCAAAATTCACCCAGAGACACATACAAAACGAATTTGCTTTTCCCTCTGATAGTGTCCTCCCTCCATATAGGAGGAATCTCTGGCTGGTGTAAATCTGCCTTTGAATGAGACTCATGCCTCCAAACTCCTTATGAGCTTTTTTGAAAAATCTAACTTTAGAAGTCCTGTTTTCCATCAATGTACCAGTTGTCTCATTTAGAAAATGACAATAGGCTCAGCATCTGGCCACATTTGCAGTCTCTAAGGACAGCTATCGAATAAATGCTAGTATTCTTCTTTTTTGTTTGTTTTTTTAATTTAGTATTTTCTGTGGAGGCTTAAAAAGTATCACCTGCTACAACACAGAATCTTGAGATGAAGAGAATAGAATAATATAAAACTGAACATTTCTGAGGTTAACTTACAGCCATTTATTGGATTTCTATTTCTAGGCTTCAATTAGAGTAACATAATTTGTAAAAAGTTGAACAGGTAATCAAATTGCAATCAGCAAATCTTCTTTAAAAAAAAAGAGACAGAGAGAGAAAAGATTTAAACAACAGGCTTTACAGATAGGATAATAAAAGTAAATCCACTTCTAGAGCCCCGTGGGAAAATCTAGATGTAATTAATTCAGGGCAAAATTTAATTAAAAGACAGAGCAATGGGATGGGGGACAAAATCCAGGTACACAAGAAATCTTTGAGAAATACTCCTATGAGAACACAGCAAGATTATTATTATTTTGCTCATATAGTTGAATCATATCAGTAAGCAATTCATATACATGCGTTATCCAACTTACAGGGAAAAAAACCCACCTCATTTTCTCCCCCAATGCAAGTAACTTCAGTTTAGAGGGGTTAAAAGACCATGACAACTGCCTGATAGCATTCCAAGTATTTCTGTACCTATCCTCGAAATAGTAACTAGTTTATTTGCTCTGCTTTACCTAAATCTTAACTCTTCACTAGTCTGCTCCATAATTTTGGTCAAAAATTACTTAGAAATAAAGCTTAATAATAATTACAAAAGGGAAGGAGAAAGATATGGGACACTGGGGGTTTTCTTTGACTAAAATCCAGTACTGAGCTCCCTGAGAAACAGAACCTATTCAGTAAGGCACATAATTCATTATTAAAGACCACTTATAAGGAACACTGAGCTTATGTACACTCCAAACAGCAAATTCTATAAAACTGCATCAGCTATTACATACTTATTATAACTGAAAGACTATACAGCTTCCTTAGAAAATACTTGGGAAATGCTAGCCATTGAAAGATGGTGTGGGGAAAAGACATGAAGCATAACACAAGCGGACAAAAGTCTAATGTGGCTCAGAAAGTGTTTCATTTGATTTGAAAAGCATGCAAAAATCAAGCATAAAATTATGAGAGATAAATTCATTAAATCCTTCATTGCCAAGTGCAGATTATATAATGCATTTCATTTATCAGACTTTTTTCTGCCAGAGCCCTGTAGCACATGATGGGCCAAATCCTCAGCCACTGACAGTGGTTATCAGCCTGTGATTGAGCCCAGGTACTGGTGCTGCCCATGCAAATGCCGAGAGCGAAGCAAACAGCAACACATAAACTGCTCAACACCACAATCAGAAACAAATGACACTGGCACGTGGGTCAGGTACCTGCAGCAATCAGGAAACAGCACACAGCACCTTTGTGGCCATGCTATGAGTCTGGACAAAGGCCAAATGAAAAAATTTAGGGCTTCAAACTTCCACCTGAACTCAGAACATTCTGTCAGGCGAATAAATATGCCTCTGTCACTCACAATAATGAGAGGGCACAAGGGACAATGGGCGCAAGCTGGAGCAAAACATAAGGAAAAATTTCTTCCCAGTGAGGGTGACAGAGCACTGGCACAGGCTGCCCAGAGAGGTTGTGGAGTCTCCTTCTCTGGAGACTTTCAAAACCCACCTGGACACGTTCCTGTGTGGCTGCCCTAGGGGATCCTGCTCTGGCAGGGGGGTTGGAGTAGGTGATCTCTAGAGGTCCCTTCCAATCCCGAACATTCTGTGATTCTGTGTGAATACGCAGGAATGTTTCACAAAGCTGGTCGGTGCTACCAGCTGTGTGAACTCACTCACGGTGTGCTGCTCCCTGAGAACTTTCCTAACGCAGAAACAAGTGTAGCCAGCAGTCCCTGCACAGTGGACTTTTGTGGCCACTGCTCAAAATGTAAATAGCTTCTATCCATCACTACCACTCCTTGCAGGCTACTAACTCCTCAGTGTACAACTTTCCTGATCCTTTCTGACGTATCTGTGCCTTTACAGAGGCCTCCAGTTCACACTGTAGCATGCAGCTGCAGGAGGATGGAATTTGTGGGTGAGAACTATCCCCATCCACATCAGACCTACTTTCCATATAAATACAGAGTTGTCTAAAGAGTAACCACTAAGATTTTTAGATAAACAAAAAACCAAAACAAAGCTGCAACCCTACTTTCCAAACAGCTGTACACCTGGGACTCTTGCAGATGTACTGGAATTCTGCACCTGTACGTGTAGAACTGGCTTTTTTTTTCCTTTCGCAAGGAAAGGGCGAAAAAATAGGGAAACCTTGAGGTAGTGAGAAAAACAGTAGGAGGAAGTAAAAGTGAAAAAAATCAAGGAGAAATATATATCCCTAAACTCTCAGTCAGTTTCATGCTGTCCTCGTAACATTGGGAGGTAAAACATTTCAGGTGGAAATGTAGTTGCCGAAGTTGAGAATGCTCCTTCAAAACTCTGTGTTATGGTGATAATGAAGAGTCTCCAGTTTGTGTTTTCTTGGTGGAGGCTTCCAACTCTCAGAAAGAAAAGGAGAGAATTTTCAAAAGTGAGATGAAAAAGTGTCTTGTTGAAAGATGCACGGGAGACATTGGCTTGTTCCATCTAAATGGCCTTTATAAAATGTTTATTGCCAATCAACTGATGTATTAATTATTGATAGGGAAAAACCAGCAGGCAGCGCTGCACTCAGCTTGATTGAGGGTGGGGAAATGTCCTGGCTGATACTGCCAAATGCAAAGAGTGCCTGATCCATGGGAGGCTGTCCCAAATGTAAACTCATTTTTAAGCAGACATTTCTACATGAAAGGATTATACTGGTAATAATAAACCCTATTCCTCCCTCAGTTCCACTTTATCTGAGTAAATGCATATGCTAAAGGGCTTTTACTTCAGCTGAAAGGGTGTATCACATCAACATGAGTTTTTTTTAAACTTGTATTCTAATTGCCAGGAAAACAAAAGTGAAAAACAGTTTAAAGCACTCAAAATACCCTAACAGGCAACAAGGGTTCTAATACAAAGCAAAAGAAATACATATATAATGTAGATGAATACAATATTTGCTGGGAGCTAGCTGGAATTATATACATGCTGGAAAAGCCACAGTCAGATTTTGCTTAAAATCAGGTTACAGTTCAGTGTGCTGTGGGTTAAACTGAGTGTTAAAGAAATCTCCTGGGATTTTAGGCCTAAATAAAAAAAACTCATGACATCAGCTATATGTAAGAAATGTTGCCAGCATGGCAAAAAGTTCAGCTGAATGAAAAATTGAGGTGTACGCTGTGTGCATGAGGGATAAGCAGCGCGTATTGCCCAAACCAAGATGTGTTTGGAAAGCTTACTCCCAAAGATGATACTGGGGATGGTGTTTTTTCCAACCTAAAAAAAAATCCCACTATTGATTTTCTTCCCTTTAAAGAAATCACATGCCTACCACATTTCAAAGGAAACCGTCCATCCTGCGAGAGCTCTTGTTTTTCTTCTGTTGCTTTTCCATGGGTCTCAGTAGGGGTGCAGCTACACGCCTGAAATGTGTGTACAGCAGGCCAGTACATTGCTCACCCACTGTAGAGTCAAAATTCCTGCAGGCAGGCAGGCTGGCCTCACTGCTAACAGCAACTGCTGAATATGAGATTCAGAAGTGCTAATGAAAGCCCCGCTGAAGAAGCTGAAGAATTTTTCAGACACTATGAGAAAGTGATCTGTAATCAGGTGTATAATTACTTATCCTGGCTCACACACAAAGTCCTGCCTAAACTTCTGGCCTTCCTGTCCTTCTCTTCACCCTAAAAATCTTCCTAGTTCTTTCTTTTTTCCTTTCTTTTCTTCTTCTTCTGCACAAACTGTGCTCTTGGCCCTTTGAGTAGATTTACAAGATCTACTCTTGACCTACTTTTCTATTGTTACTCCTGCAGCTCTCATCAAGAAACTTGGCAGAACCAAAAGGCTTAGTAGCAAGGCAGCGAAGTCCTCTAATGAGCTACATCAGTGAGCAAACCTTTCCTAACCTCACCCTGCCCTTGTTTCAGTTTCTTTATCATTCAGGTCAGGAGCAAGCTCTCAAAGAAAGAAGCTTGATCTCCTTCATGGAGAGAAGACTCCAGAACTAAGTTCTTGAATTTAACCAGAGAGCAGCCCGTGGAGGACCCCAGGAGCAAGCAAGGACGTTCTGAACTTTCAGGGAAGTGACCAAACTCGTTCATCCTGTTTGGAGATTCACAGATTTGAGCAGAAACATCTGATTTGGTGTAGCACTCTCAGAAGGTGATAGCATGACAAAGCCTAACAATAAATGCAAAGATATAAATACAGACAAGAACGCGAAAAAAGGACAATGTGGTTAACTTGGATAGCACACTCATCCAAAGAGGTTACAAAGAAAGTGACAGTGAAAATGAACAGTTTTGGGTTTCCTTCTGATCATTTACTTCTTGCACCTGGCAGAACTTTGCTGCTTTTCACTCTTTCATCTCTCAGCTGTTCTCCATCCCTGCAAGATAACCCACACATCAGTTGCCCACATGTGCATACAGCCCCCCCAGGGCTCTGACGGGCCTGTACACCAGCACAGAGGCACCCCATCAGCCAGCAGGCAGGATTTGCAGCAGATTAATATGTTTCACCCTTGCTGAAAAGGTCCTTTACAAAGCTCCACCAAGCTCTACCATTTCTAACTAATAAAATGAAAAAAACTCTAAGAAACTGAAAGGAATTTTAACAAGACAAGTCAGTGCATGCTCTTTTTTTTACAGGGTGTTATACTAGAAATGGAAATCTTTTGCAACTTAAAAAGCAGCTAGACGTGGAGCATAACTAACACCAACACTTCTCATGCTGGGGAAGCTTCAGTTCCAGGTCTAGAGCTTTATATTATCTGTAGCCTTCATACATTAGGACTCCAGAAGGTGCAACCACTGGCACAACATAAAGTTTTTGGTTGTTTGGGCAAAGTTGATCTTTCCAGCTTCTCTAGTGCTTTTGCTAGGTTACAACTCCAAGTAATGTTCATCAAGAGAAGTCCTTTATTATGTACAATACAGCCCAGTTTACTTTCTTCAAGCAAACAGAGAATATGTGAAAGTGGCCAAGTACTGCTGCAGAAGCTAAAGTGCATTTTCACGCACAGTGTGAGTAGACTCACTAACACCATGAGCTCCACTTGGTCCTTAGATTATACTAACACATATCTCGACCCTGACACATAGGGAGCACCTCTCAGCACTGTGCAGAATTTTTGGCCAGAAGGGTCTCTTTGATAATTTAGCTCTGTCTCCTGAACAGCTCTAGCAATGTCCACTCATTTAGTTCAAGAATACCAACAGAGGAACCAATTAATTTTGTCTGTGACAGCAGTGATTGCTTGCAGAACACCACCTCTCGCCTGCTACCAACTTCGGAACAGCAGCTCCCCTTCTCTGGGGCCAAGCCCTTCAGCCCTCCTTCCTCTGGAGCCATGAACAGCCTTTGGATACCAGTGGTGGAGTCATGGAGCGACATGCAAACCTGTGTGATCCAATATGTTAGTGACAGCAAATCACTATCAGTGTGTTTTCTCTTAGCTGGCTTTAAGTAACTGTGAATTCCTGCTTCAAGGAGGACATGTATTCATGGAGCTGTTGAGCTGATAGCCTCAGTTATTTAAGCTAATACTGTCTCCTTTTTGCCTGTGTGACTTCAGAGGAGTTTCCAACCCACTTCACCACATCTATGCAAATATCCTGCCACAAATTATATTGATGGTATATCCTCCAGCTTGCAGATCAGATAAGATCACAGCACATTGTTTAAAGATCTGCCTTTTAGACAATGAGAGACTGTGCCAAACAGCAGTACATTACAAAGCGAAGCCTTTGTTTATGAAAGAAAAAAATAATTCCCCACAGGAGATCATCTTGCTATGTACATGGGAAATTATAGGAGTAAAATTAGACCAGTATAGTTTAATAATTATTGTTAGACTCCCAGAGCTGACATTTTTCTTTTTTCACAGGGATTTAAGACAGAGTATTTTACTTCATGTTGGGTCATTTAAGAGTGTAAACATGGTCACTGAGAGCCACAAGGTTCATCAGTGCTCCTCAAGGTATCAGCATCTATCAGCTGTCTGCACTTGTTCGCAAGCTCAGGGTTGAGCTAATCACCAGATTTGGAATGGGGAAGCAATCCTCTTCCAGATTAGCTCATCAGAGACTGCTGGCTTTTCTTTGTCTTCCTCTGCAGCATAGTGCGTGGTCCAGAAGTGTCGGCAAATGTCACCCAGCAAATCTCCTGCTAGTCAGAAGGACCTACAAATGCCCTTGATCTCTCCTGTTCTCCTCCGGTGGCATAATTATTGTGGCATTTTGTTGTTTAGCACAGACTTGGAGTCTGTTCTGAGAAGCCTGGAAACGTGCAGCATCCTGGGGTGAGATGAGCTACAGCGCACAGGACTGCGCATCTGCAGCGTGCCTTTCAGCAGTTTGAGAGGCACTGACTGGACAGCTCAAGTGGTTCCCTGCAGTCTCATGCCTTTAGTTCATCTGTGTGGCCGATCCCTTGCTCTGGAATGATGCCATAAAGGGAGCTCTCTAGCTATTGTGGACACAATTTACCTACATATCTCTAGATACATGATGACCCCATAGTTATTGGCTCTATGTTCACTTATAGTGTGAGCAGTGAGACTCTTTTGGGGTTCATCTATATTCAGGCTGCATTTAGGTCAGACAAGTTCCACCCGCAACAACAATACCAGTTCAGGCTCCAGCTTTAACTCCTAGTGTCGATGTAAGCAATGTGCTGGGCTTTGCTTTAGATTCTAGTTGTGAAAAAGGCTCTTGAAATTTTCAGCATAAGAAAAATAAAGCAACTGACCATTCTGTCTGCCTGCCAACCCTACCAAAGACTGAAGTGTACAGACCAAGACCACCCTACTCAAGAGCAGACATTTAACCAAGCCAGCTAAACAATCCTTGGTTCCTGTACAATCGACAGACAAAAAGAGGCTCCTCAGAGAGGGAGTCAGTTAATCTACAGATCTGACAGCTCTGGTAGAGCCCCTCCCCTTCCCTGCAGCAGAGCGCAAATGTGATCAGGTTGCCTCCACTAGGGAGGATGAAAGCAGGCCTTAGAGTGGAGATGAACAAATTGGGAAGACAGGCAAATGAGACAACTAGGAAGTGAAACGAAAGCTGCTGCAAAGCTGACACCTGTTTTGCGCAGCGTGTGTTTCTCATGCATAGATTTGAGGTGCAGGGGTTGCACTTTGCTCACCCCCTGCTGAGAATCACACACAGCTGTCCCCTCTCACCTGGGCTGTCCCACCACAGCCAGACACTCCCACTCCGTTCCAGGTCTCGCCACCACCTTCTCAGCGCACTCAGGAGAAGGAGACTTCTTCCTGCTAAGCCTACAAAAGCACAGCTGAGTTTTCGGAAAGTATTTCACCCGCTGCCCGCTTGCAACAATACAGATAGCTTTCAACAGAAGTGAGAAAGTATTGGGGGGAAGGAATCCTCCTCTGAGACTTTCCAGTGCTAAGGCCTTCATGAAAGATGTCATTATAAAGAAATGAATGAATGCATTTGTCAGCCTCTGGGAGGTTTCAGAGTGGCTTCTATTTTTATATCTTTTTATCCCTTGAAGGAACTAAGAACTAATATCTGCGATGCCTGACTGAGGATATTAATGTTTTCCAAAAGCTGCCATTCCTTCCAGGGCAAGAAACAGAGTAACCTGCTTGGGTTTTTTCACTGGTTTGTCACTTGAAATTAAATTTCTGCGCTTATGTTTCCAGTACAACCTGCCTGCAGGATCATCCAAACCTTCTATTCCTGTCTATTTATCCGATATTGAACCTTAACAAATCTGAATGATGTGTGACCAGCTAATACATGTCCATAATATACTTCTTTTTCTCTTCTTGCAGCATTTTTGCTATGCTATGCTATGTATTATTTGTTACTCTGGACTTACAGACAGCCCAGTGACCACAGGTTCATCTAAAATCATGATAAGAGATTACTGAAGATAAAATGCTGAGAGGAGGGTGAAAAAAAAAAAAAGAATGAAAAGAATGTTTTCAGAATGAAAAAATCACATGTCTAACTTATATTGGTACCAAACTCTCCAAGTGTAATGATTTGCCTGCCTGGGGCAGAAATATTTCTATTTATAGTTAGCAGAGTGGGAAATAATTAGTGCAGTTACTAGTACATTCACACCTTGTACAAGTGTCCACAAATATGAGAAGGCTTTTTGAAAAATCTTCACGCGCTACTGCAAGACTAGATGAGACTTGTCTAAAAGACTGTTGATGTTGCATTTGACGAAGCAGATGGGTCACTGCTGAGCACACACTCTTACCTTGCCAGCAGCTGGGTCTATGGCCAGAGCAACGCTTCTGGCCTCCATTGGCTTCAGCGGCAAACAATCAGCAGCGGAAATTGAGACTGGAGATCCCATCAGAAGAAGATGGCAAAGAGCTCACTGCATAAGGTTATATTAAGGACCCTTCCTTTACGGAGCAAAGATTTCATATATTCGAAATCTCATTTTTCACAACAAGAAATCATTGCAGGCCTAGTCACACGCTCACTGTCTCAGGACTTAGTGTGAGGAAGAGGACAAGGCACTACAACCTCCACGTGCCCTGCCACAGAAACAGCCTAGGTTTGCATTTTTCAGAACTTTTCTTCTTGATTATTTCCTCTGCAAAATTAAAATAAGCAATTTAAAGGCAAATTTGAATTAGCATATTGAGGACAGTTTATTATTTATGAGATGGAAATCAGGATCTTGGATGACTGAACTCATTAAAGACCATTTGGAATAGTTCCCATCTATTCCTTCCACGGTACCCACACAACAAATAATTCACACAGTAATTAATGCCACGTCTTCCCAAACAATACATGCTTCCGACAGGAACTCTTCAAATAGGAAATGCACAAAACTGCACTGAAATAGCAATAAGCTTAAAATACATACCAGCAAAACCAGGAAACTTTGTTAGGGCAATCAAAGTGCTTCAGCTGAACTTACTGGGCCAAAGACATCCCTGAATTATCTCAGAGAAGTTCAGTGAAGTTACATAAGGGGGGAGTTTGGCCGACCGGGCATCTGCGCTGGCACAGCTCTCATCTGACCTTGTGTCAAGGGCTTACAAGAGGCAGCGTTCTGTCTTCCTGCCCATGCAGACTACACGGTGTAGTACAAGAGAAACAAGCCTGCTTTCCTCCCTAGCTGTAGCCCACAGGGCTATTTGCATAGCAGTGAATTAAATACTTTTCCAGCACCATGGCTGCCGGTGAAAAGTTCCTACAGGCACAGCTATGCTCTGCAACGGAGCGCAGTCCTTGGGGGGGCCAGCCGAGGAACCGGCAGCAGGACAGCTGTGTCAGCACAGTGCCGTGCCTGGACTAGCCCTCTCAAGAGCTGGGGAGGTAATTAGCTCAGGCAAGCTGCCACAACTTCAGCGCCTCAGAGCCCTGCGTAGCAACGCCGCACGGTAAGCAGATGCGCTGGCCTCTCAGAGTGTCTCCGCTTGTGCTATGGTGCCCGTCGAGTCTCGTAATAAGGAACTGCTTGCTTCCAGCTGCTCTTCAACATTTGCGAGGGGCTGGTGGCCTCACCACAGGGCTGTGGTACGGCATTTCAGGGGCAAGCAAAAAAATCCCAATGACAGCCCCTGGCCATCACTTCCTCAGGCAGGGGCCTACAGGGCTGGCAGGGATGCTGTGTGCCCAGTGTATCCCAGAGGTTCGTTTCCTTCCAGGAGGTACTTATGAGTCCAGCAGAGAGCAACCAAGATGATGAAGGGAGTGGAGCATCTCCCTTATGAGGAAAGGCTGAGGGAGCTGGGTCTCTTTAGTTTGGAGGAGACTGAGGGGTGACCTGTTTATAAATATGTAAGGGGTGAGTGTCACGAGAATGGAGCAAGGCTCTTCTCGGTGACAGCCGATGGTAGGACGAGGGGTAATGGGTTTAAACTGGAACACAAGAGGTTCCATCTAAATTTGAGAAGAAACTTCTTCTCAATAAGGGTAACAGAACACTGGAACAGGCTGCCTGGGGAGGTGGTGGAGTCTCCTTCTCTGGAGACATTCAAAACCCGCCTGGATGCCTTCCTGTGTAACATCGTCTAGCTGTTTCTGCTCCGGCGGGGGGATTGGACTAGATGATCTTTCAAGGTCCCTTCCAGTCCTTAACATTCTGTGATTCTGTGTGATTCTGTTATCCAGTCAGCATCCCTAAGAAACACTGGTCATGTCTTACAAGGGGATCCCAGGCACAGAGTAATCAGAATAATTCTGAATAAACCTATGGCAAAAGAAAGAGCTGAAGCTAGAACTCCAAATTCCCACATTCATCATCCTAAAAACCAGCTTATTTTTGACTTCTAATCAATAAAGGAACATAATAGGCCATAATTTTGCCTTGTCCATACATTGAAGTTTCCCATCACAGTCACCACCATAGTAAGAGCCAGAAAGCTATGGACATTAGCAGGACACCAGTGGGAAGTACTCCATACTTGCTGCCTGGCAGAGTAAGAGTAAGGATGAAAGCTTGAAGGGATGAAACATGCAGGAGAGACATCACTGCTGAGATCCCAGGAACAAAGGTGTTAGCCAAGAAAAGGATACCGGCTTTAGAGTGGAAATTCCACTGCCAGGCATACCCGAGATAAATGTTCATTAGAGAGCCCTTTCTCTCACAGTCCAACTTATAGAACCATGAGACTGCCACCATGGAAAACAAGAGGGGACGCGAAAAATACGGGGCTAATAGGTTCCACTTTTTGTGACCTCCACAAGAAATTCATACCTCCTGCTCACTAAATGGGACAGAGTATTTCTGCTCCCTTCCCACCAGGCACAGGCACTTGAGTATCACTCAGCACAACCAGTGAGAAGGATCTGGCCCAGCTCTGCATAGCAACATCCCTGACTCTTTTTGGTTTGCTCTCTCTAAAGGAGAGCTCTCAAAGCAGTCAAATTGTTTTTAATTTGTTTTTAACGGGAAAAAGCGAAACAGCTTACAGATTGGAAACGTGCAGTGAACAAAACAGCTGTACTGTAAACCTCTGAGAAAACATATTTTACAATGGTAATTATCACAGATTAAACAATGAGTGTCATCAGTGTGATGGTACAATGAACAAAATACTAACTGTTTCCTACTCAAATATTTGCAGACATCCCTAATTTTTTATTTTAATGAAATCTCATCTAACTACTGAATTGACTTTAAGAACCATCCTGAGGCTCACAAGAGCTTTTGCTGTCAGAAGCTCCATCAGATATTTGAACTGCAATTTGCCCCCAATGGTTCCCAGCTTGAGCTAGAGGAAAGCTGTAAATGTAACTATTCAGGAGGTGGCAAGTCTGAAAAATCATTGCCTATAGAGAGAACGATAAACCCTGAGAGCTGCTGAGGACAGTCCTGCAGACATCGTGCTTTACAGTTACAACAGGAATTGTAAGGGCCCCCACACCCTGAAGAAAACTTTTGGTACAGATTTTCTCTGCTTCTCAAACATGTGCACACAACTGTGCTGCTGTGTGATTAAGCTGTCCTCTTTGGATAGCTAAGCATTCAGTACATACATTCACGACAAGTATGGGCTGCAACCATGAAGCCAAACAAAATAAATCGATGCCTTTGAGAACTTTCTGAGAGATTCTCAGATAGTGGATGGGGAGTAACGCAATTTAAACAATGATACATTAATTAATGCTAGATGACGGCATGCAAACCCATGGGGTTTCCATTAACATCAAAGAAGTTCATGATGGTTTATATCAAACAGAGGAAAGACTGTTGGTAAAGTCTCCATGTGACACCCAGTAATTTACAGAAATTGGCTTTGTATGTTGCTGGGCATTATGAAAGAGTATTTAATGGGCTGAATCCTGAGGTTGACCCTTCACTATTGTTTTGTTTTAAGCAAAAATGTCTATTGGCTTTAATAAGAACTTTTTTTAAATAAAGAAAATCACCTCAGATATGACCCTGATGGATATGTCTCATTGTCATGTTCGACATAGTGGTCTAAGCTCCTCTATTTGCAACATCCTGCTTCCTGTTGGCTCTCACAGCATCATGCTCTCACAGTGTTGCTCTCTCTCAAGTATTTGCCAGATTTTGCCATGTTTGCTTTAAACGTCTGCTTGGATTGAGTTTCCCCAAATCCAGGAAAGATGCTCAGTACAGCAGGTGAAGCTGTGCTTTGCCGCAGTCCCATTAATCCTTGAAAAAAGTTGGAATCAGAAGGCAAGCTGGCATGGGTTGTGTTTCCAAGCCGGCTGTGAAAGCCACAGATTCACACACATCTTAAAGGCAAACCATTTTTTCCTGCCCAGAGGTAATGATAAAACAATCCTGTGTGCCACCCCTGCTGAGTTCACAGGAGTGGCTCTGCCATAAGCCTTAACTCTTACCACTCTGAGAAAGTAAAACACTAAGAACAGCAATGAAATCATTAAAAAACAGGAAACAAACTGGTATTTGCCAAATGGAGAAGGGTCACATGACTAGGCAATAATGTTTATTTTAACACTCCCAGTCTGCTAAAGACAGTAGAGAATTAAAATAAATGTGAGAGCTACGATACTGAAGTAAGAGCAGGTAACAAGCATCTTTAGGGTAGCAACATAAGGCAGGTATTTTGGAGCTGTACATCCAAATAGATTCTGTACCAGCTGTTCTGACCACCCAACTGATGAGGCACTTTGTGGACAGGGAGGGTACCCTGAGAAGCGGGGAGAAATCACAGTAGCCTTCGTTTTGATGGATATCAAAATGCCCGACCCAATAATACCATTGCTACTGTTCCTAGGCTTCTCTATACATCACTAGATCTAGGCCAGCAAGAAACTAAGGATCATAAAATAGAATTTGGACATAGGAAAGAGCAAAGCTCTTGGCAAAACTCTGAGCAATACACAGAAACATATGCAAACAGTAATTTCTGAATGGATCTAACATTTTCATTTTACTTTATTCCTTTCCAAAACCTTTTCTGGATTCTTCAAGAGAGAAACTTAAACATATTGCAAAAACCCTAGTGCACCCTCAGCAAGTTTGCAGACGACACCAAGCTGAGTCATGAGGTCAATACGCCAGAGGGATGGGATGTCCTCCTGTGTACCTTAGCACGCTGGAGAAGTGGGCCCATGTGAACTCCATGGAGTTCAACAAGACCAAGTGTAAGGTCCTGCACCTGGGTCGGGGCAATCCTCATTATCGGTACAGGCTGGGGCACCATGTGCTAGAGAGCAGCCCTGTGGAAAAAGACTTGTGGGTACTGGTGGATGAAAAGCTGGACATCAGCCACCAATGTGCAGACCATATGGCAAATCACACCTGCATCAAAAGAAGTGCAGCCAGCAGATCAAGAGGAGTGATTCTGCCTCCTCTACTCTGTGCTGGTGAAACCTCACCTAGAGTGCTGCATCCAGCTCTGGGGCCACCAACATAAGAAGGACGGGGATCTGTTAGGGTCCAGAAGAGGCCACAAAGATGATCAGGGGCCTGACGCACCTCTCCTGTGAGGACAGGCTGAAGCAGTTGGGGCTGTTCAGTCTCATGAAGAGAAGGTTCCAGGGAGACCTTATAGTGGCTGTCCCGGGGGCGTACAGGAAAGCTGGGGAGAGACTGTTCACAAGGGTGTGTGGTGATAGGAAGAGAGGCAATGGTTTTGAGCTAGAGCAGGGTAGATTTAGATTAGACATTAGGAAGTTTTTTTACAGTGAAGGTGTTGAAACACTGGCACAGGTTGCCCAGAGAGGTGGTAGAGGCCTCATCCCTGGAAACACTCAAGGTCAGGCTTGATGGGGCTCTGAGCAACCTGGTCTAGTTAGAGATGTCCCTGCTCACTGCAGGGGGGTTGGACCAGATGACCTTTAAAGGTCCCTTCCAGCTCAAATCATTCTATGATTCTATAATTTTTTTCTGAACTGAAGAAGAGAGTTCATGAAAATGGAGAGCTTGCTCCTGAATTTCTTCCTGTTTACTGCCCTTTTACAAGTGGCTGACTCAACAGACAACTGAGAAAGGACTACATAAGTCTTCTCTGGGTAGCATTTTAAGCAGGAGTATTTTAAGAACTGCTATTATGTTGCAGCTGAATATGCCTCCAGACTGTCTGACCCCCTTCTCAAACAGAAGGCTACCAGGCTAAATATTTGCACAAATTCCAAGCATCGCCCTGTAGATTCTGCACAGAGAAGAGCAATTTTATATCCAGGTAAACAATGACTCTTCACTCTAGCATCTGTAAAAAATGCAATCTTTAGAACACCAGAATAAGGAGATTTCAATATAGCTCTAGCAAAATCCATGTTTTCTCCAGACATTTTTCTTTTTTAATAGTCACACTCATCCATACACAAATAGGTATATAAATATATAGAGAGATCTCTTTGTGCAGGGAGATCAATAAATCTGAAAAGTTATAGAAAATAAAGGGAAGAAAAAGCACTTTAGAGCCTTCAAAAGATAGATTTGAATCAAAGTTGTGGGGTTGCTGCTAATGATATCAATTGTCAGTGTTGGAATTTTTTGAGATGAAATGTTAGTACTTCAAACATACAAATAAGGTCAGTGAAAGACTTCACTGAATCAGCAAAATTTCTGTCTTCCAGTCTTTTAGGGAAAAAAAAAGCACAAAAACCCCAGAAGAATTGAAGTCTAGTTCTAAGAAAGGAGGACTAAAGAGATTGCACTGAGAAGAACCAGACCTGTTTAAAAAAGATTAGTAAATGTAACTAATGTAGATGTTATTATGTACCTGCTGTCTTTGGGGCAGTAGCAGGTAATGAAACCTGGCTCTGTAACCAAGCCTCTCTGAGGCATGCCTGGTTTTTAAACTACTCTTTTGTGACATACAATCCAAAGAAGTATTACCACAAGTCCCCTTAAAATGGCAGTTAGTAGAATCTAGGAGTATTGGAAAGAAAAAGGTCTTTTTTTTCTAACTTGCAACTTAACCACAAAATGTTGTTTTCTGTTTACTTTGAAGAGAAATGTGGTCTCGTGACCAGAATATTGACTTAATAAAACACACCAGTAAGAATAAACTTAAAAATTGATACCACTTTCTATTTAAATAATTGTTTTGTCACTAACTTGCTGACTGATCTTACACAGCTTATTAACAAGTATTCAGTAATTCTTATTTATATTGTCTGCGTAGAATGAAATACAGGAACAGGGCTGATTTTCAGGGACATGAAACTGAAAATTTCAGTTCCACATGAAACTGTTGGGAGTGTAGAGGCTCAGCAACCTAAAATAAGGTTTTGTTTTCTCCCTAATTTACCCTCTAAGTCCAGCTATGGTTACCATACACAAAGATGCATCTTTGCCTACACGGGTTGAAAGTTTCAAAATTAAGAGGTCGGAAATCTTGGACTAAACGGTATAGTTACAGTATGTCCATCTGCAAAATGGGCACAATGCCTCTCCATTGTCTTCCTGGGGGATCTCAGAGCGACTATGCGACCACTGTTAAATGCGTCTGTCGCATTCTATCAGGGAGTCTTTTGTCATTCTTCCTTTACAGAGAATGACAACTAAACTGCTAGGCCTTCCTGGGATGGAAATAGGCTAGAGGAAAAGAAAACACAATGAAAGCAGATGACTGATGGCAGGAGATGAATGTGGCAGAGAAACGGTCTGGCGGTTTGTCTGGCTGCCACAATACCAGTACAATACAAGATCGGCACACTAACAGCCTTGACAGCAGAGGACTTGCAGCTCTTAGACTTACATGCTAAGAAGAGAAGCAGTGGAGTAACCAAGAAGGACTTAATTATTTACTTCTTAAGTCCTCATCACAATTCAGAGGTCAAACTTCTTAACTCTTTTCTCAGACAAAATAGCAAATGAAAGGTGTCTTTGAAATAGTAACAATCAAAGGACCCTATCAACAGTGATGGGTTGGATTCTCTAACCATTTCCTGCTTTTCCTAAAAGTGATTGTGATTTAGCAGAGGAAGGAAAGGGGGGAAAGGGATGGAATAAAAAGAAAAGGAGAGAGATTGGTCTTTCTTTTAATTACTTCTCTGGTAGTAAATGGTGAAGGTGTACCGTAACTTTAATGGAACACCATCAGTTTAGGATACGTTGTCTAACAGTCAATTTACTAATTGAAAAAAACTCATTTCTTCCCAGCACAGCAAGTATTTACTGTGCCTGTGGCAAAGAGATTCTGGTGTAAGGGCAGGGAGGCCAGAGAGGAAAGGGCGCTCTCCTTGCCAGGCAGGTGAGGAGTGAATGCACCTCCCACAACTCTCACTTTACACGCAGGCAGGAGAAATAAAAGAAATTTATCAATGCACGCCCAAGGCACTCGGGCGTTACAGAGATGGAGACATTAAATACGATGAGGTGGCATTTACAGCTGATTAGGAAAACCTAATTAATGTAGAACCACAGTTTAAAAATCTCAGACATGTGTGGACCCTCAACTGTGGAGAGACTCTCCAGCACACAGACCCCTCGGCACGGCCCCCGATGCTTCTCTGGAGGTGGGAAGAGGCCACAAAAAAAGCAGGAAACACTTCAACGTCCCTCCCTGTCTCCACCAGCACTCCT
>NW_009737283.1:0-296 GCF_000703405.1 Apaloderma vittatum
CGTCTCGCCACCTGGCGTCGAGTTGGATCGGGGGCAAAAAGGAGTCGTCGGGCAGACCCTGCCGAGCCGAGTCGCGTTGGGTTTTATTACGTTTTCCCACGAGATGTTTCAGGCCCTGGTTAAGGTGCAGCCTGGGCAGGCAGGAGCTCGGTGGAAGGCTGGGACGGGGCAGGTGGAGAGAGAGGTTCTCCTGCCCCTCTGCTCTGTCCTGGGGAGGCCACATCTGGAATGTTGTGTCCAGTTCTGGCCCCTCAGCTCCAGAGGGACAGGGAACTGCTGGAGAGCGCCCCGCGCAG
>NW_009737283.1:597-3323 GCF_000703405.1 Apaloderma vittatum
CCTGGACGCGTTCCTGTGGGGCTGCCCTGGGTGACCCTGCTCTGGCAGGGGGTGGCACTGGGTGAGCTCTAGAGGTCCCTTCCAAGCCCAAACATTCTGTGATTCTGTGACACTGCAGGTGCTGGCACTAGGTGTGACGTCTGCAGGTGGTGGGATGCTTCTCTTTTTGCCTTTTCTTTTTTCTTGTTTTGTTTCTTTTCTCTCCTCCCTATGAGGGGGCCTGTTTAAAGCACTGACTGCGTCACATCCCACTGTGCCCTTCTTTTCTCTGGGCTGGGACGGTAAGGAAGACCTTCGTTTTCATCTTTAAAGGGCTTTGAGAACCGAGTTTTAGGATCTGCTGCTGTCAGCATCTCCTTCTGGAAGGCCCTTGGGCGTCTTTTCAGTGACTGTGGTCCTGCTGGGAGGAATACACCATCCTCCCATCCTTGGAAAGTTGTATTTTTTAAAAATTTTCCCTTGCAAATGTTACTCTAGCCATTACATCAGCCTTGACCCCGACAATGCAAACTGAGAAGTGTCTAGATTAGGAGCTGCTCTGGGCTTAAACCCATCGGCAAATGTGGGAGGGGAAAAGAAGAAGAAGAGCAGGGAAGACTCCCGAGGAGCTAGAGCTCTGTTCACGCTGCCAAGGGCAGCTTCTGCTAACTTGGGACTTCGTATGGAGACGTCTCCGTGCTGCCGGAGTTGCAAACCTGAGGCCGGGTCCCTTTGCCTTCCCCAGGAGCTTGGAGCTGCATCCAGTTCATTTTCCTTCCAGATTCTTTTTTTTTTAAATCAAATTTGATAACGCTGGCCTAAGGAAAGGCTAAAGAAAATGAAATGGCTTGCCCTACCACTTGCGCAGGCACCGCGGTGCGTAGGCGTCGGTTTGATGAGGACGGAGGCGAGGGCTGCTCTGGCTTCTCCTGGCTCGGCGGGATTTAGGAGCGAGCTGGGATGGTAACCAGGGGTGGTGGTGTGGTCTTTAAGGCAAGACTCCAGGAAGCTCATTGTGTTCCTGTGAACAGGATGGAGCCTTTCACGTGATGTTTGTTTACTTATTTTTTTTTTAACCTTGGATTCTGTCATCTCAATCCGTTATGGAATAGCAGGAAGACTCCCAAAACTTAGAGGTGTGTTTCGTTTACCTCCCCGACTTCTCTTCTGCTGTGTCCCTTGTGCTCCAGAGCATCTTCCCGCTCGGTGGAATCCAGCTGTCGGGGCCATCGGTCGGTCGTCTGTCCTGCCTGGTAAGCTGCGACCCCTTCCAGAGCTCACTGGGATTTCAGCAGCAATTAAAATAAATTAAAAATACCTTTAGCATCAGTGGCTTTGCAGCAGGGCGGCTGATCGCTACTTTTTCCTTCTTTCTCATACCTTTTCCCCTAGACTTTTTGGGCAGGCGCGAATTCGAATTTAATTTCTTGAGGAATTTACCAGCTTTAAAAGGATTAAAACCATTGAGTCCAACCATTAACCCTGTTCTACCACGGAACCCTGTCCCTGAGCACCACATCTTTTAAATCTCTCCAGGGATGGGGATTCCACAGCTGCTCTGGGCAGCCTGATCCTCTTGGCCTGGTCCGGCTCAATTTTTCTGAGGTAGAAACCCAGCGGAGTTGATTTTCCACTTGCTGGAGAGATGCAGTCCTAAGTTACAGCCCACCCTGAAGGAAGACAGATGGGACCTGCCGGCTTCTCATCTGCCGGCAGCCCGGCACGGGCAGCAACAATCTGGTGGTTCCTCACTGATGGAGATGATGACCACGACGAGCAAGCCCCGGAGCTCTTTCCTCTGAGGCCTCCTGCAAGACAAAAAGGCAAAAAGTGCTACAAAACCACAACAGCTTCCACTCTAAAAATACCATAAAAGGCTGCATCCGTAGAAGCCGGGCATGGGAGCGGTTCCCACCCACATTGCTTCAGCGTGAGTCACCGCTGGGGCTGCTGCAACCCAGCTCCATGTGGATGCCCAGCTAAAAAGGGGGAGGAGGGGGAGGAGCAGAGAGAGGAAGGGGAACCGCTCCTCCGTTAGGGTTCTAAGAGTCACCAAGAAGACGACAACGTGCTGGCACGCGTGAACTCTGTGGAACTGCCGAGTGGTTTTGGTTTTGTTAATTGTTTTTTTTTAATATCTTTATTTGAGAACTGCCAGCCGGCTGATGATTCGAGCTTAAAGTGTTTGCAGCCTTCTGAACGTGCAGAAACTCCCCAGGTTGCTTTTAGGAAGCCCAGTAATTGCCACATGAATAACACGAAGCTGGAAAACCCCTCTGGCGTGGAAGTACGTTGGATTTACTCTCTTTAAACAAAGTTCTTCCTCTCCCTGTCCTCCCTCCTCGCCTTCATCCTTCTCTCCCCTACCCCGGCGCAGAAACAGGCTGCGCTTCCTTTTCGATGAGTCCTGTGAAAACTCCCCTTTGTTACCTTCCTTTCTGCTCTCGCCGCTGCTTTTTACCCGACGCAGGTATCGGGGAGTAAATTTGGGTTTCTTTTGGTTTCTTTCCTGCGACGCTGCCCACCCACCCCAGCGCCGGGGCTGGTTATTGTTTTCCCTTTTCCTTCCTTTGGCAAAGGCTTGGCTGTTGGGGGGGGGTTGGTTACGGGATTGAGTTTATCAGTGGGAACTTCTATAAAAAGCCGCCTTTATTTAGATGCCACCGACCCAGCGATGACATCACGTGGCGCGCGTCTGCCGAGTTCCGGCTGGGGGGAGGGGGCGGGCGGCCTGACGGGGCCCGCCC
>NW_009737283.1:3393-20844 GCF_000703405.1 Apaloderma vittatum
CCGGGAGGTCCCCTGGCAGACGCGTCATCTCCTTTGGCAAACTCTTAATGGTTGTAACGGGTTGTCTTCCCGCTCGCCGCTCTCAGGTTAGTGCTTTGAAGGGCTTTTTGGTGGGAATTCACCCTGATTTCTCCTGGAAGCAAAAGACTTGCACACTCAGCATCTTCACCGCTGCGACCTTTTGCCTTTTGGGCCGGTTTCCCTTTGAGAGGGAACGGGCACGTGCAAGATGTGTGGTGATTTGTGGTGGAGAGGAGGAGGACAAGCAGGGCAAGAGTTGGCCCAAAGTAATGGGCTGCCAAAATTGACTTTTTTGTCGGGGATTTCTTAAAAAAGAACCACCCCACGATTGTTTCGAGTGTTGCTGAGTCGGGGGGGAAGCATGTGTTTGGTAAGGATTAGAAGGAGTGTGACCTGAACAAGTTAGAAATAGAAATATAGAAATAGAACAGGGTAGAGTAAGAACTGAGTAAGAATAGAATGCGTTGGGTTGTAAGGTTCCTAAAGGTCATCTGTTCCTGGTTTTCATTTACATCTTTGGAGGAAAAAGTGTGCATTAGCGTGCTGACCTTCCCTCTGTACGTGTTCCGTTTGTTATAACATTAGCACAGGCGTCCCCTTCCCTGTAATTCCTGGGAATTTTTTTTACATGGTTAATAAACCAGAGCCTGAGTAACCGATTTGGTCCCTCCATAATGCAGCTTTTTCCAGCTCTCCTTAGGACTCGGGTTGGGCGAGAGGCGCTTTCCAGCCCTGCGCCGCTGCTCCGCTTGTTGACGTGATCTCCTTCCCACGTTTCTCCGCCTCGATACTCGGAAGCATTGAAAAATAAAAATAAATCTGCGTTGCGCAAAGTTTCTGCTGCTCGGGAGAAGACTTTGTTCGCTTTAGAAAGTTCTTTTGCAAAGTTGGATGGTTCTAGGAGCTGCCACGGGTTTGCAGGTGCCGCTTTCAGGTGGTATCTTACATCGGTGGCGCAGAGAAGTGGGATCTTTGAGGCGGCAGACAAGGTCCCTTGTTGTGTTCCTTGGCAAGAAAATCCAATGTTCAAAATACCACCTGAGCTGAAAAGCAAACAAACATGTTTTTTACCATTGGGAAGTGATATCAGATAATGTTTTCTCTAAAGAAGGGGCGTGGGGATCGGGTATTTTTAGCCGCAGCTATTCTCGAGTTGTTCCTCTATGACCTTCTCTTGATAATACATTGCTCTGACGCTTTCTTTAAAGTTTTTCTAGTTATAGGAGCCAAAGGCCTGTTGCTGGGGGGAGAAGAGGAGGGAGGAGCCAAGCCCGGAGGCAGAAGTCTTGAAATCTGTTTTCTGGTGGGTTTTGGTGCCTGACAGGGTGGGATGTTGGAGTTGGGCACATCTCATGAGGGACTTTTCCAAGGTCAGAGGGCTGCCTTGTCGCTTCACCTCATTGCCCGGCTGCAGCAGCTCTGAGGTTGCCACCACTTAAAAGCGGTTGAGAATGGGATCAAGGAACTGAATTTGGACAACAAGCTTAAAAGGTTGGAAAGGGAAAGCTTGGACAGAGGAGTGATGAGCTAGTGGAGATGCTGTAGTGCAGGAACCCTGTGGGAGGGCAGGTATAGGGAATGGCAGCTTAAATTTCAGGTCTTTATGGCATGGTTTGGGCTATGGCTGACTGTCTGGAGACATTTGAGTTTTACCTGCGGATGTGGTTGTCTTCTGAGGTAAGAGAGCCGGCAAATTCCCATGTAAAACCTGAAGGTTATCTTCATCGGTCCATAGGCTGCTGGGCTTCTCCTGGGCTGATGGCTACGGACTGGGAAGCCAGCAGAGATCTCAGGGGGTTCAGGTGAGCTGGTCCTGGGCTTTTGCAAACATCGAAGTGGCCGTCAGAAACCTCAAGAGCGGTGACATCAAAAGCAGGAGAAAAGAAGCACCTTCAGGTTGGGTTGCTGATGCTGTCTGACTCGTGGTGGGGCTGGAGAGGTGTCTGCGCCAGGGGAAGAGACAAGAAACGTGTTCAAATGGTTATTTACATGTTTGCATATATTTATATGCTTATTTTGAAGCTCATGCTTTTGATATCTGTTCAGTCTGTGGTGGAGCCACATGTCAAACTGGTCACCAGAGTTAAGACCTGAGCTTTGCTCTACTGCACGAGGCCTCTGGGGTGCCTTCACTAGCAGATTGCGCAGGGCCGGGCTGGTTTCGGGGTACGGGGTGGTTGTCCTGGTGTCACTTTCCTTGCAGGGAACCGCTGCTACGTGCATGGAAGTGGTTTGGGCTTGGCAAACGAGATTTCAGTTGGGAGTTTGCAAGGTATGAGCTTGCAGTATTTCGTATCCTGAATGATACTTGGACTTTTGGTGCCCTTAGTTTTAGGACTTGATGCTTGATACTCTGGTTGCTTAAAAAAAAAAAAAAAAAGGAATTAAAAATAACAAGTGACTGAGCATGTGCATGTACTCAGTGCTTTTTTGGGAGCCGTGTTTTCCTGCGACGGCGTGTTTTAATTCTGCGTTGCTCGCTGGCCTGAGCGCCGCGGGCTCACTGCCTGGTGCTGGAGTGTTTCTTTTGGTTGCTGAGTAAAAGAGCAGCATCAGCAAGAGAGAAGGTTCAGCCGGGTGGTTTTGGGGTGAAACGTGGTGATAAGGGATCTAGCAGGAAGGAAATGCGACGTGCGGTGAGAAGACAGAACCAGCAGATCCTCAGACTATGATGCAGCAGATGATCGAGGTGAGCAGAGCACCTTCTGGAGATGATCTGCAGTCAGAACGTCTCCTGGAGATGGACCACAGCCAGAACATCTGGAGATGGGCCGCAGCTGGTGGCTGTTGGATCCAGGGTTGACCCCATCCCTTCACACCCTGCAGCCAGAGCATCGTCTCCTCCGCGGGAGCTTGCAGCGACCACAAAAAGGCGGCCGGTCCACGGAGATGACCTGCTGGTGGGCTCTGGCTCTTCTCTTTGGGAGTGAGCCTGAAACCCTTTCTGCAACGAGGAGGGGAGAAACAATCTGGAAAAGCGAGTATTTTCTGATAAGGGCGCGCGGCGCTACGAGCTTTTGTTTTCTCTCAATGGAAGGAAGTGGGAAAAACACGTAAGAGCTCCAGAGCAGCGGGGGCTTCGGTCCTGCACAAGAGATCTGGTGCTCGCCCTCCGGGTCCGGCAGGAGATCACCGTGGGAGATCACCATGGCCGCTCAGAGCAGGTGGGAAAAGCGTTTTTGTTCAGTCAGGACAAGGCTGAAGTGACCGTGCTGGAAGCGAAAAGGCCAGTTTGCAGAGGCTTCTCTCTACTTGGCTAAAGGCAGCGATGAAGAGCGAACCACCTCGGCTCTCCGGAAAAATCCTTCCTGCTTTGTAAAAAATAAAATGCAAAGAAAAGCGCTGCAGCTGCTATTTCGTTTTGGAGTGTTATCTGGAAACCTACAGGCGCAGTCTGACTCGAGCGTGGGTCTTACTCTTTGCATTGGCTCAGCTCTTTATTTTACGGGGGGGGGGAAAAAAGATAGTGATTTGTTTTGTGCCTTTCCTATCAAAACCCCCTCTGCTGCCCTCAGACGCTTATTTGCACACAAATTCCCTTTTCCCAGCCCTCGAGTCCAGCAGCGCTTCAGTAGGATGTGTTCAGTTCTCCCAGGTTTTGGTCTCGGAATGGGAAGGTTCCTGTTCCCTAAGCTGCCGAGGAAACCACTCCCCTGCTTGCGAAGGTCTTTCATACCAGTTAACTGATTCAATTTAACGTGTTTTAAGCGATGGTGTTTTCAGCGAGCTGTGTCACTGTTGCTTTGTTGGGTGAACGGTAAAGCATTTTGAAGAAAAACGCGTCTTTGGAGTTCGAACAGTCAGGTTTTTTTAAATTCTTCCATGTGTCCTGTCAACTTCCAAGCTCCAGCTTCCACTTGAAGAACCCTTCTCAAACCTCTTCATTCATTGACTTGAGCCTACTCTGGTCCCCTTTGACTTGCTCTTACCCCTGACTGTTATTCCCGTCACAAGTGCTGAGGACATGGAAACCAGGAATTTTAAGTAACGGACCCACCACAGTTTTCAGCCTTGTTTTTTCTGAAGTTCCTTGCAGTGCTTTTGCAAGCCTACTTGATAAAAGGTGCTGCCTGAACGCCTCCCAAGCGTGAGAAATGGGAAGACAGCGTTCGGTTCCATGTCCGTCCGTGCCACCTGCCTCGTGGGTGACATCCGTGGTGACATCCACTGATGTCCCTCTGTGCTCAGCACTGGTGAGGCCGCACCTTGAGTGTTGTGTTCAGTTTTGGGCACCTCAGTACAGGAGAGATCTCGAGGTGTTGGAGCGAGGGCAGAGGAGGGCAACAAAGCTGGTGAAGGGCCCGGAGAACAGACCTTGTGAGGAGCGACTGAGGGAGCTGGGTCTGTTCAGTTTGACAAAGAGGAGGCTGAGGGGGGATCTCCTCATGCTCTACAGTTACTTGAAAGGACATTGTAGAGAGGTTGGTGCTGGTCTCTTCTCACAGGGAATTAGGGACAGAACCAGGGGGAATGGTTGCAAGGTGCAACAGGGCAGGTTTAGGCTGGACATTAGGAAGAAATTCTTCACAGAAAGAGTGATCAGACCCTGGAACAGACAAGAGTGGTCAGACCCTGGCACAGACTGCCCAGGGAGGGCGTTGAGTCACCATCCGTGGATGTGTTCAAGTGTCGCTTAGATGGGGTGTTGGGTGATGTGGTTTAGGGGTGAACTTGTAGTGTAGGGTCAATGGTTGGACTCGATGATCCCAAGGGGCTTTTCCAAACTGAATTATCCTATGATTCTGTGATTCCCGTGAGCTCTGTGGTGGGTTCGGGTCCACACCAGACCTCCTTGGGATTCTCCGTGTGCCGTGTGGAGCTGGATTCCAACCGTGGAGCTGGTTCGTCGTGCCGCCCTTCCGCGGTTGGGTCCTTCAAAACAAGCTGAAACGAGGGGTGAGCCAGAAGACGCAGAAACCAGGCGGGATTCGTGCCTCCTCCCGATGATGGGATCAACACACGAGGTTTCCAAACCGAGGGTGGGGAAAGGCGCCGAGATGGCAAACCTGAATTTCTGGTTCACGCCGCTCGGAGGTGGCCGAGGGATGGCTGGTACGTCCTTACACTGTGGTAGATGCCAGCAGCGGGGCAGCGGTTGGATTTTTCTAAACGTTTTCCCTGAAGCGGGGAGGATTTCTTGGGCGAATGATTTCCCCGAAGGGAATGCGATGGTTACGTTTTTGTGTTTATATAGAAGGTTGGTTTTGCGCCGAAAGAAAAAAAAAATTGGCAAAGATTCTTGTGGCTGTGCAGTTGGGGGAATTTTAGGAGTTATCAACAAGCAAAAAGGAAGGGAGAAGTTATGTCATAATTAAAAAAAGATTGCTTTCGGACTCCCTAATTTTGTGTGTCCTAACGCCGCCTCGCATATGATTCAGGCTGTAAAAGAGCTTTGTGAGACTGTTTCCGCGGTGTCTTCCCAGGTTCCATCAAATCTTGTTTCCCTGAAGTCTTTGGAGGCAGCAAGAGCTGATGAAACTCAAAGGGATGAGCATAGTACCCAGAAAACCTCATTTTAAATGTTCTTTTTCTGAAGGGACAGGCATTCGTCAAGGTCGAGCTGCCTCCCCTCCTGAAAAAGGAGGTGCAGCCAGTCAAATTAAATACCTGTGACTTGGAAATCCTTCCCCTCGGGGGTTAATTATGGGGTGAGTTTTCTCTGGACAAGCCGCGTTTCATCACTGGCGGATTTTTAGCTTCCTACCCGCGTGTTTCGTCGGCCGTCCTGGTGCTTTTGTCGCTGGTGTTTAGGTAAGGGGCAGCCACCGAGCCTAAAAAGCAGGAGTTGGAAATAGCAAAAGGAGATGTAAGAAGAGCTCTAGAGCTTTCCCAAAATTGCCGTGTAGAGCTGGAGGCTAGAAGATCCGTGGGGGTTGTGAAAGGGAAAAAGTGTCCTGCAATGCTGTTGTACATGGATCAAAAAGAATAAAATACAGTGTTTGGAGAGGAAGGCGTGTGCGAGCGGAGGGTGACCATCCTCGGAGCTTCCTTTAGTTTGTGGTTAAGGAAATGTAAACTCTTCTTCCAGTCTTAAGCAATTAGAAGCAGCTCCGTGTTTACGTGGTTCCCTTCCAGGTCAGTGCATCACCCAGAAAAAATGGGATTTCCTAACCCCCCTCCGGCTTTTCTGGCCTTTTTATAGACGCTGGAATGGAAGAAGGAGGGAACGCAGCGAGAAAATGACCCTTCAATTCCCACAGCAGCACGTGGGCTTTTGCGTGCTTCAGTTTTCAATGAGAAATCATTTCAATAATGATACTTTAAAACCAAAATCAATTCCTGCATCTTGGGTGTTTTTACGCTGTTTTTCGTTCGGTTTATGCATCTTTCTTTTTTTTTTTTGCTGCTGCTGTTGCCTGGAGTAGATGAGACATTGTCAAAAAGAGCTTTAAAAAAAAGAAAAAAGAAATGTTTGCATGCTCTTTTATTCTAAGGTGTAAAAATATTCCGAGGTCTACAAATAGAAGGTGATGAAGAATTGCTTGTAGACTTGTTCTGCTTGGAGTGGGTTTCAGATATGCCTGAAGCAGCGTCTTCTGACATGGTAACAGAGCTTATTTCTTATTTCTTCTTTTTTTTTTTTGCAGTGAGCCCCAGGGGAAGCGAACTTTGGCGTGCCGACTGCCTCGCCTCTCCTCGCGTGCGCTGGGGGACGAGCGGCCGAGTAGATGCTGGCGGGGGAGAGGACGACTCCGGCTGAGCTGATGCGTCTCCGGCACCTGATACCCAGGCTCAGGTGAGTGGAAACCACGTCGCGTTTCCCTCCGGTGCCGCTGGGCGCTCCGGTGAAAACATAAACCTCCTTTCAATCTGGCTGCCTTAGTGCTCCTTAAAAAAAAAAAGAAAGGAAAAAAAAGTCTTGCTTGCACGCTCTTGAGTTTGTGTTGTGGTCAAGGAAATAAATGTGCAAGCAGGATCTCCTGGGTCTTGGTTCATCCTGCTCGAGAGTAATTTCAGTTCTGAAGCGGGGATTCAAGGTTTTCTTTTTGGCAACGGGTCTGTAAGTGAGTGCCAGGTTTGGGTGAAGGTTTTGAAGCCGGTGCCTGGATTTGCCCACGGGAGGGGATCACCCGACGCAAGCACGTCTGGTGTGTTGGCCCTTTCGGGATTGAAATTTGGAGTTTAAAAAAAAAAAAAGGACTACAGGGCTCATGCTGAGACCTCGGGACTTTGGTGAGTCAGAGAAGTTGGGTCTCTTGTCCTGGAAGGCTTCAAGATTGTGTAAATAAACTGAAAAGCTCGAGGCTTGAGACTGAGGCCACAGAGGTCCCACTACCTAGTTCCTGTCACGATAAGCTCTTACACCAGGTAGTAGCTTTACAAGTGAGAGCAGCGCTCTGCGGGGCAGCGCTGTGGGTGCTGTGTGGGTCTCGCCGCTCAGCACAAGACTGGGACAAGCGTTTCCACTTGCCCCCAGATGCATAAAAGTTTCCTTTAAGCCCGTTCCCCTCAAGGCAGAGGCGCAGATTTACACCGGAGAGGGCACAGAATGCCGCGTTCAAATGTGCTTTTAAGAAAGAAACAGGAACTTGTTGAGTTTCGGCAGTGGTGGATGTGGTTGTAATAAGTATGTACCTTTTTTACTTTATTCCACAGCGGTGGTTTCAGTCTGATGCTCACCAGCGTGGTGTTGACGTGTCGAAAATTAGCCTTTTTATTTTCTTTTACCCTCTCCTAACAGCAGTCTATTAGGATTTAATTAATTGGGTACATTCAGGGCTCCAACACACCTTCACCTACCCTCATTTCCCTTGTTTTTGTTTTTTAAACGACCTTCTGCTCGCAATAGCATGCAGGGAAAAAAATATTTAAAAAATAATAAATCCCACGCGCTTCCTGGGTGCAGCTGGACGGGAGAACCTGCGCGGTGCCGCGAGAGGTCCCCGAAGCAAAAAATGCAAATTTTACAAGTTCAGCCCTGGAGCTGGTGCTGAGATGACTCTGCTCAGGGGAGGTAACTTCACATTCGGTAACTCGGCTATTTTTGGCTCTACGCCTGCGCTGGGCTCGCTGTTCGTTCGCTTTAATCAGTCGCCGCAGCGGGAGCAGAGAAGTAACCAAAACTGTCACCCCAGGTGGCTCTGAGTAGATGCTTTTCTACAACACATTTAAAAATCAAGTCGCGGAATATCCCCAAATCCCACCCAAGCTTGAGAACGCGGTGCCGTGCTGTGCTTCCCAAGACGAGATTTCGCTGATATTTTCATTTTCAAAAGCCAAGCGACACTTGGAGCCGCAGTCACAGCGAAACGGCGATGTTGAGTGCTCCAGGCTGAGGCTACGGCAGGGTGAAACCTGAGTAAAACTGGCACAAAAGTGCATAAAACTTGTGTTCTTTTGGATTTGTGCGTGGCTGCTTTGCCCTGTGTGTTCGTCAGGGCTAAAAACCAGCCCTGCTCGCTGGGAAAATAGGAAGAAAATGGAGCGGCAAGCTTGAGAAAGTCATTTGAGCAGTGTATTAAAAATAAAAACGAGTTTTCAGTCTTGTAGAGGTGTGTGGAGAAGGGTGGCAGGTACAGGCTGTGCTTATTTAGAGGCAGCTTATTTATATCGGGGCAGAATGATGCGTTTCATCAAACTATTTGGAAAATGAGCGTTTCGACAGTTTTCGTATACGCACGGGGTTGTTTTCCCTCAAGCGAATGCTCTAACTTCGTGGTGCCAAACCCCTCCAGAGTCTGAGTATGCGCAGAATCAAGTAATGAAAAGATCCATCAACCCTACCTGTCAGTGAGTTGCTCCTCCTTCGGTGTTTCTATTACGGCGCGGTCAGGACGTTCAGAAGAACCTCCGCTTCATCTTGAAAAATTGCTCTGATATGAGGCTCGTTTTCTTCCCCCACAGCCTGCAGAATATTTGTATTTTTAGCAGCACGTACATTTGAATTCTTTAGCCCGCTGACAGCCAAAAAATGATGCCAGAAGGGGGAAAGTGAGTTCGCATTTGGATGAAATTTCACAGGAGAAAGGTGCAAGGAGATGAAGTTCTATTAGATCACAGGGGGAGAGAAGTTGCTACTTTGAGAAATGAAGCTGAATTTAACACGTACCGAGCAAAATTGATGGGAACATTTGAAGTGAGAGCTGCAGCTGGGAAAAATGAGAGACCAAAATACAATTCAACATTTCTGTGCTGGATGATGGTCAACACTGAGGACCTGGTGGCAGCGAGCAGGGTTGCGAAGGAGCCGGGAAGATGAGGCAAGGAATCGCTCGCGGACGTCTGAAGGGGCAGAGAAATGGGCTGAGCTGGTCATCTCTCTCCCATTTTTTATATTTTTTTTTTAATTACTCTTTTTTTTTTTCACCTTGAGGAACAACCCCACTCTTCAGACGATCCCAAGCACAAGAGCATCCAGTGTCCTGTGCCAGGAACCCTCGGGGTTCCTTCTGAAGGGAGGTCAGGATGGCTCCTGGTGTCCACCCCGGCGCTGCGATGGCACCTCGGAGTGGCCTTTGTCTTCAGCAGCCGTTGCAGTGCTCTACCTCCTTTTCTTCATTTGTAGACATGGTGCTTTGGGATGGGGTTTAGTGGTCATGGGGCTGTTGGGTTGATGGTTGGACTCAATGTTCCTCTTCCCTGCAAGGAGGCGGTCGCCAGCGGTTCGGGAAAGGACCAGAGCTCAGCAACGCGGGATTTACATTCCAGTTCAGGATTTACAGTCCAGTTTTCGATGCAACGTGGGAGACAACGTGCTCATTCATTCATTTATTTATTTATTTACTATTATTTTCAAAAGGCTTTTCAAAATTTTGTGATTTCTTGCGAGAGGCTTTCAAGACTCAAGTTCTCCTACGAGGTTCCCAGCTGCTCCAGGGAGCTCTTTTCAAGCCCTGCAAGGAACTTCGGGACTGTATTATCGACGTTGTTTAGCTTTCACCTGTTCTGGGTAAATCCCTAACGTGACAAGGGGGAGAATATTTTCAATACTGTGGCGGCTCTTAACAGTTTCTCCCCAACGCTGATGAATCTTTTCACCGCAGGCAGAACTGGGGAAGATGTAGAGCTCTGGGGCTCGGCTAAAGTTCTCAGCAAAGTCTTTTTTTTTTCTAGTAGAACTTCCCTCAGTATTTCCCATGCTGTGTGCACATTTGCTTATCTCCTCTTTCCCCCTCCCCCCTCCCTTTTTTTTTTTTGTGTTTGTTTGTGCCTTGCAGCTTCTGACATGAAGAAAGATATCGAGTCTTTAATAGCCCAGGAGAAAGCGGAGATCGTTGCCAAGTATGAGAAGGTACCGCCCTCGCGTCTCTCCCCGACGCGCTGGCTAAGCCAGAAGCCCTTTAATTGCTCGGGAATGCTTCAGATAAGAACTTTTACCTCCCTGCCTGCTTCTGCCCGCACATGCCCTCTCGCTTCATCCCCAGAGCTTCTTGCAGACCCCGGGGACGCTCAGCGCAGGTACCCAGAGGTCCTGAGTTTCTGGTGCTTCAGTGCTCCCAGCCCCTCGCACTGGCTCACTGGGAACCCTGAATTTGTGCATTTTCCCTCTTGCCTGCGTTGCTTTTGTGTCTCCGGAGCGGGTCTCTGTCTCCTCGCGTGTGGGGAGGGAGGGATGCTGGCACTGGGGTGTTCCCAGCTCACAACATATCCTTTCTGCTTCCAGGGCAGGCAGGAGGGAGCTCAGATCGACCCGTGGGAAGATGCCGATTTCACCCTCTATAAAGTCACAGACCGCTTTGGATTCCTGCAGTAAGTCCCACCCTGCCCTCTCCGTGCCCATCACCCTCCCGCGCCAAGCGGGGCAGACCCGGCGGCTTTTTTTCCCGAAAGCTGCTCCACCACTCGAGCAATCCCCACTGCGGAAGGAAGAGCGAGATGCAGCTGCTCCCTCAACCCCGTGCGGCCAAACGCTCTCGTGCTTTGAGCCTGGCTGCAAAGTGAGGCTCACACACCGTTTCTCACCCCAAGAAGCAGCTCTCAGAGGGCAGCTCGTGCTTCCTCTGCCTCTTCCTCGTCAGGAAAGGCACAAAAGCTCCCAAGCCCTGTCTCCTTCAGCTGCCTAAGGCAGTCCCCGAGCTGCAGCACCCCCATGCTCCTTCTTTCTTGCCCGTAACAAAACCAGTGACCCCTTTATTTTTTCCCCAGCGAGCAGGAGCTGCCGACCCGCACTGCCTTGGAGGAGAAGGTGAGAGCTGCCAGCTCCGTCGTCGTGGGTCTCGGCCCCGTGTAACACCAGCCTGGGAGGGGACGGCGTTGGGGGACACAGACCTGTGTGTGGTTGCTGCCATTCTGCGCAGCACCTGGCTGATGGAGCTTTAATGAAAGCTGCACATTTTGAAGCAGTTTCGGGGGTTTCCCTGTGCTTGGGCACCGTGGGGCTTGTAAAAAGGAGATCACATGTGCCGGGGAAGGCGGCGGAGGTTGTGGATGACAGTCATCTCCATCCTCATCTCCCCTGAGTGTGTCCTCTAACTGGGACCAAATAGCATCTCCTTTCTGCCAATCTGATGTGATTTGAGGCTCACTGAAGATTTTCATTGTCGGGGAATACTCCTCTTGGAAATACTTTCTGTATGCTAAGCCTGCATGTCTCGTCATTTAGACTGAGGCTGCTTTAAATACCACAGGTTGAATTTACCGGTTCCCACAGTCGCCTGTGATTATTCCCATCCCCGACACGAGGAGTTAAACCCTAAAGAGAATGAAGTTTTGTGATTTCAGGAGGTATCTTTTTTTTCTTTTCCCCCTCATTAAATTTGTCCTATCTTCTTCCCCCTTGCACCAGCAAAAGCAGCAGGAAATCGAACGCGTGGACAAGTGGATAAAGATGTTGAAGAAATGGGGCAAATACAGAAACAGTGAGAAGGTAAGGAGGAAAAGAAGGGGCATGGGAACGGCGTGTCTTTCCAGAGAGTCAGGCTTTTGCAAAATTGGTAAAGAAACGAGAGATCGCTGGAAAATATCGTTGGGGTTTTGTATTTTTGCCTGCGGGAAGCCCCTTGGGTGGTAGATTGTGCGCGTCCGTCTGCAGAAAGCGAGGATGGAGACACCAGCCTCGTGTCTTGGCTTTGGCGTTCCCAATAAACTCCGCGCCAAACCCCGCTGCAAAGCAGAGATGTTTTTAACAAATACTCTTTGTAAGAGGTTCCAAAAAACCATATTAATTATGTTTAATTAGCAGTTAGGTGGAATTAGGTTGCCCTGAACCTAACGATGGGACCCTCGCTGGGTAAGGAAAGGAGCGTCGCTGCTGACCTGCTCTGCTCATGGGCAAAAACGGAGGCTCTCCCATGGCTTTGCTTTTTCTAATTAAAAGCCAGCACTAAT
Organism: Apaloderma vittatum; assembly: GCF_000703405.1. NCBI lineage: Eukaryota > Metazoa > Chordata > Aves > Trogoniformes > Trogonidae > Apaloderma > Apaloderma vittatum. The sequence continues at coordinate 15,682 of NW_009737283.1, forward strand.
TGGTTAGCGGCCTTGTGGCTAAGGTGCCAGATTTGAGCAGAGCATGGGGGATTTCTTCAGGTCCCGGAGGATGTTTGGGATGGGTAGCGATGGGCGCGTTGAGCATCCTGCAGCCACCATCGCGTGGCTCTGCCGGCTGGCGAGGAGCTAGACAGGGTTTTGAGGTTCTTTGGGTCAGAAAAAATACCACAGAACCCTCGTAATGGAATAAATGATGTTATTTAGAAGGGCCTGTAAATGGTTCTCGGGGACAGATGCAGCATTGTCCCCGTGCTGGGGGACTGGAACTGCCCGTCCAGTGGCTTTTCAAGGCCCTTCTGCTGGGATCACAGGCGGGTTGAGTTTTGTTTCCAGCTGAAGCAGTTGCGACAAGCCCTTGATGGGATTTTTCCGAAGCGGCGCGGGCTGGTTTCGCTCCCTCCCAGCGCTCGGGCTGTCGTCCCTGCCTCGCGCGTTTTCCTTCGGGTTTGTTTCCAACCCTGCCGTCGCTGACGTGATGGAAGCCCGAGTGTCACGAGACAGCAGCTCTGTTTTATCTTAATAAAGACCAGGATGTCATCTTGGGGAAAAAAAACAAACCCAAACTCTCGGTCCTTAAGACAGGAGCCTTCCCTTTGATGTTCATTTTGATAGACTGTGTTTTATTAGAGGGTAAAAAAACCTTGTTGCAGGAACCCCAGGCGGCTTCACAGGGAAGCTGCCCTGATTTTGACTCCCTTTGAGGTTGTACAAACCTGTCTTATTTTCCAGCCTGGGATTTTTTTGGACTTCAGGGTCAGCCTTTTGTGTCCTGCTTGATGTGCTGAAGCCAGCAGGCAACTGAGTGCTCAAGGAGAGAGACTTTTAGCTCCACCAGGGAACAGGGTATGGAAATAAGGAGGAAAAAAGTGCTCTGCTAGCAGGATAAAGCAGATTTCATCCAGAAATACCGGTCCTGGGTAGAGGATCTGACCTCTGCATGGTTTCCAAGCTACTTCTCAGCAGCTGGGACGTTTCAAGAGGGCTGTTTTTGGTCAGGGACGGCTGGTTTTGAGGCAAAGTCTCTCTGTGTGCCTTGTCTCTGCCAAGGTCCTGGGTGCTTAATCCGGCGCGTGCCAGCAAAGCAGTTTAGGATGAATTGGGGATCTGTACGAACCGACACGGATTGGGAAAAGCCAAGTCCGAGTGTCTTGCCATGGTCACGTCATCAGTCAACTGGCTCGATGGTGCAAAAACTGAAGTCCTCTTCTCCAGGTGATGGTGGTTTCACCCGTGGCTCCAGGTGAAGAGTTTCACAGCTCAGCTGGTGGAGAGAGTTGAAGGAGTTTTTCCCTTCCAGAAGGCTCGCTCTTTGAGCCCTGAAAGACCTGAACACTCCTCATTTCATGGGGCTGGGGACGTGTGGCAGGCATACCGAGAGGCTGGGAAGTGATATTGCTGCGTGAACCCAAAATTTGAGCGTCACTCCTGCAAGCGCCTGCCTGTTGGACCACGCGCGTGGCTGAGAGAAGCCGATGGTGACGGTCTCCAAAATGTGAAGGCGAGCCGAAACGTGTGCGTTCCACTTTGAAAACCCAGCACGCCCCTCCCAAACCCTTTTTCACTCCAGCATCTTCCCGACTTTAAAGGCAGCAACTCCACCCCTCGAATGAAAGACACTAGTGGCCTGAACGGTTGGTTTTTTTCTTCTCATGTGGAGCAGGAGGTGCCGTCACCTGCTGCCTTCCCTTGCTGCCATCCAGCGTAAATGCTACTTTTAACGGTGACTTCCCCCCTTCTCCTTCAAGTTTCGCCACGAGGGAAAATTGCTCATTTTTCCTCTGTGTGATTCATGGCTCGGAGGTTTTATCACTTTCACGTCTGGAGGAGGAAAGCCCTCGGAGAAATAACGGAGGCATTTCGGTTCAGTTCCGTCTCAGCACGCTTCGTAACTCCTCTGTTCCTGCCTGTGGAGAAAATCATCGGAGATATTTACTACGTGCCACTGAAGGTACAACGATAGCAGCTCTGGGGATTCAAAACAAAATTGTTTTCTTCCCACAGACCGAGCGGCTGTCAGTCGGTCTCTCCTAATCCGTTGGCAATAAATAATTCTTTGTGAATTGGCGCACACAGAGGGAAGGGCAGGATCTAGCAAAGGAAATTAAAAAGGTGTGTGGACACATATCTAGCCCTAGAGCTGCCCAGTGGTCTTGGCATTTGTTACCCGCCTGTTTTACAGATTTCTTTTGACTGGGACGGCGGTGTTCTTTCTTTGCTTCCCCCTCACCTCCTCTTGTCCTCCCGCTTTGGGACAAGAGTCGTGGCCGCCGTGATTTGTAGTCGATGCTGCTGGAGACGAAACAAGGAGCGTGGGGCCTCTCCGGGGGGGGTTGACAGCACAGCACCGTGGGGATGGTCTTGGTAACCTTCTGCTTAGGCTGGACATGAAAAAGTCAAGCTCAAAGTGAAAAAGCTTGAATGACGGGGGATGAGTCGGAAAGGGAACAGGCAGGAGGTGCTGGTGTAAGAGATGCAAAGGCGACGCAGCAGGACCATGTCCAGAAAACCTTCTGTAAGGATCTTGGTGCTTCCCGGCAAATTGCAGCCCCTCTCTTGTGTCAGCCTGAAGCGTGTGAAGCAGAACATCCTATGGAAGAAAAGGAGGGATCCTGAAAGAGGTTGGAGCGTTTATACCAGGCGATGCCGCTGCAGTTACTGCCTGGTTGGGCATTGCCCTGCTCAGCCCTCAGCTCATTCCTGTGACCAGGAATCTGGCACCTCTGTCCCCTCCCAAGGACTTGCTCGGTCCCGAGAGGTCACCATGGTCTCTTTAGAGATGTGGGTCTGTGAGATGATGTGAACACGTGGGGCAGGAGGAGGGACACGTGCATGTTTGTCCCCTCATCTTGCTTGAGGAATACCCTGCCCATGCCTGGGGGAGCCCTTGGGGGAGCCCGCGGTCTCCTTTGTCACTTGTCAAGCCGTGAGCGTCGCTGTGGATGTGTCCCCGTGGCTCTCACAGTTAGGGCTCTCCTGTCCGGGGGGAAATATTCCCATGGATCCAGGTGAGAGCAGCTGCGCCAGGTCACATTAGTGACTTCCAAGCCAAGGATGCCACATCTGGTCCTTGAAGAGGAATCCAAGGGAACGTTGGTGCACACCGAGCGTGACCGCTGTGAAGCGCCTCAGATGCACAAAGGGGATGGTCCCCGCCCAGCACTCCTAGTAGGGTTAAAAGCATGAGATTTGGCTCGATTTTTGACTGAGTAGGCATCCTGGATGGATGCGGGTTCTCAGCGTGGAGGTGCCCTCTCTGCTCCAGCACAGGCAGAGGACATGGTGGGTCGTGGGTGTCCACTGAGGTGCTCTTCAGCCAGCGAACCCGTTCTACTGCCCAGCAGGACCAGCTCTAACCTCACGCGCCTTTCCCTTCCCGCAGATGTGCCGGCGAGTGTACAAAGGCATCCCGCTCCAGGTGCGAGGCCAGGTCTGGTCGCTTCTGCTCGATGTCGAGAAGACCAAGAAGGAGAACGAAGGGAAATACGAGGTACGGGCTCTTCCTGGCAAAGGCGGTGGGAGCGAGGTGGTAGGGGAGCTGGTTTTGGGGGGTTCACCAGCTGAGGCGTTGGAGCCGTGCTGGATGCAGGCATCTCCATCCCCCGCTGTGTGGGCAGGCGGGGAATGGGGGCCCCTATGGGGATGCTTTTGAAATGGGCAGCAAGGTCAGAAACCTTAAACCAGTGGGTTGTTAATCGAGAAACCTGACCAAGAGGGGGGCGAGGGCAGGTCTTCAAGCTTGGGGGGCAGATTTCTGAGCCATGGGGTCCTGGGTTAGAACTTAGATGTGAAGGTAGAAGTTGTTGGGCAGCACTGGAAGAGCTTGAAACAAAGCAGCTTCTTTTCTCTTCCATCTTCTATCTTTTTATAAGTGTCTTGAAAGCTGCTATTAAAAGTCACGCTTAAAAATGAAATAAAAAACATTTTTTCTATTAATCACTGTGGATAGGAGCAAAGCCTGCCTTGCATTGCTTCCTACCAGAGTATTGCAGGCTTGGATTGATAGAATCACGGGATGGTTTGAGCTGGAAGAAACCTTGAAGATCATCCAGATCCAACCCCCTGCCCTGGGCAGGGACACCTCCCACCACACCACGTCGCTCCAAGCCCCATCCAGCCTGGTCTTGAACACTTCCAGGGCTGAGGCATCCACAGCTTCTCGGGGCAACCCGTGCCAACGTCCCACCACCCTCACAGTGAAAAATTTCTCCCACCACCCTCACGGTGAAGAATTGGTGCAAAACAAGCAATTTTGAAAGCCCTCAGTTGAGAAACGACTTACTTTCCAAACTCGCCTTTACGATTCGGCTCACGGCACGTACCCGCGCAGGGGTCGGGGTGTCATGAGGACAGCTGAACATTCTGAGCGCCGCTTCCAGCAGGTGTTTCTCTAATCCCTGCCCCTTAAGCAGGATGATGCTGGCGCTCGTTACGGTTAACCGAGTGCGGACGGTAATAGCGAGACGCCGCCGGGCCAGGGTCAGGGTGAGAAGCAGAGATAAGAAGCTCTCCCAGCACGCAGATTCTTAACCGGGCTCCCTCCTCACGCCAGCAGGGAAATCGTCCCAACAAACGAAAGTCGCCGGGAGTTTATCCGTGCTCCGGAGGGGTCCGCAATAAACAGGAGCTTCGGGGCTAATAGGCTTTGGTGGATGCAAACCCCCTGCGAGCTCCGCTTAATCTCCTTCTTCTTTGGTGCCACCTGCCGCCAGTAATTAGCTCTCCTTTAATTGCCTCCAGCAGGTGCTCAGGGCGGGTCCTGCATGAGGGGTTTTGCTTTCAAGAAGGGACTAAACCTCAGCTCCCAACCCCTTGTCCTGGAGGGGCTGCTCCTGAGGTCACCCCATTTCTCCTTGGGGCACGAACCATGGCTGAAGAGCTTGGCTTTTGCACGGGGCTTGAGTTTTGAGCGTGCTACCTGGCATGTGCTGGGGGATTTATCCCGTTTTGATTTTTTCACACCTGCCACTCCCTACGCTGTCCCCAGTGCTTGGGCTGGCAGAGGAGCTGCTATTCCATCCATGCACAATCCCTTGCTCCCCGTGTCCAGGGCGTTAAAAAGCCTGGTCCAGTCACTTCCGCAGGGCTTCGTCTCCTCCCAGCCACCCTCCAAGTCATAGAATCCTAGAACAGCCTAGGCTGGAA
>NW_009737284.1:0-298 GCF_000703405.1 Apaloderma vittatum
TTGGGTCATAGGCTGGACTTGATGATCTCAATTCTGCAATTCTGTGAATATACTCCATGCAGCCTGTTGCAGAATTCCCTTCCTTAAGCTCATAAGATCACTGGTGTGATACCTCTCTCTTAGCATGAGCAAAGTCCAGTTCCATAAAACAGATATTTCAGAAGAGGTTCTGATTTTTGAGTGAAAGGGATGACTCCAGACTCCTTTAGAGCATTGATAGCACAGAGTCAAGTTGGAGGCCTGTGGCCAGTGGTGTTCCCCAAGGATCAGTGCTGGGTCCAGGTTTGTTCAATATCTA
>NW_009737284.1:367-6534 GCF_000703405.1 Apaloderma vittatum
CAGTAAGGCTGTGCTGCCATCCAACGGGATCTGGACAGGCTGGAGAACTGGGCAAAGGGGAACCTCATGAAGTTCAATAAGGACAAGTGCAGAGTCCTGCGTCTGCGGAGGAATAACACCAGGGACCAGTGCAGATTAGGGACGTCCTGCTGGAAAGCAGCCCCATGGAGAAAGACCTTGGAGTCCTAGTGGACAGTAAGTTGTCCATGGGACAGCAATGTGCCCTTGTGGCCAAGAGGGCCAGTGGGATCCTGGGGTGCATTGAGAAATGTGTGTCCAGCAGGTCTAGGGAAGTTCTCCTTCCCCTCTACTCTGCCCCGGAGAGACCACACCTGGAATATTGTGTCCAGTTTTGGGGTCCCCAATTCAAGAGAGACAGGGACCTCCTGGAAAGTCCAACGGAGAGCTACAAGGACGATGAAGGGACTTGAACATCTCCGTGGTGAGGAGTGCCCCCATTATTCCAAAAAATAAATCCATGCACGTAATTAAACTGGATTTATTTAATAAATGCAAGCTCCTCCAAATTTTTAAGGTTCCAGTATTAGTTGAGGAAAATATTAATTCACTACACCCAACCCCAAACAAGAGAAGTCCAACGGAGAGCTACAAGGACGATGAAGGGACTTGAACATCTCCGTGGTGAGGAGTGCCCCCATTATTCCAAAAAATAAATCCATGCACGTAATTAAACTGGATTTATTTAATAAATGCAAGCTCCTCCAAATTTTTAAGGTTCCAGTATTAGTTGAGGAAAATATTAATTCACTACACCCAACCCCAAACAAGAGAATAGTGATCTAGATCATACGCTCACCTTATAAAAGATGAGGAGTCTCAGTCTCGAGAATAATAATCTTGGAAGGTGTCCCGACCAAGGCAGAGATTGGACAACCCTGCCTGCAGCCAGCTGCTCACAAGTTGACTCCAAAGATGGCCACCGGCAGACCCCATTTTAAAACCTCAGTCGAGGATGAACCGTGGTCAGTCAAGCCATACTGGCCTCTCACTGGCTGCCAGTCAACTTCCTGAGTGTATTCCCTGGCTGGTAAGCTAGCTCCGAGCTAGCCTAGGTTTCTAGTAGATTCTCTGAAATCTGCCTGGCAACTGCTGACTCACGGCTAGAGGGGAAAGCACCTGTCACAGCCTCTCCTATGAAGAGAGACTGAGAGAACTGGGGCTGTTTATCCTTGAAGGGAGATGGCTGAGAGGGGACCTTATTAACGTATATAAATATCTGAGGGGTGGGTGTTAAGAGGAAGGAGACAATCTCTTCTCAGTGGTGCCCAGTATCAGAACAAGAAACAATGGGTTTAATTTAGAATATAGGAAGTTCCACCCCAACATGAGGAGAAACTTCCTTTCTGTGAGGGTGACAGAGCACTGGCACAGGCTGCCCAGAGAGGTTGTGGAATCGCCTTCTCAGGAGACTTCCAAAACCTGCCTGGACGCGTTCCTGTGTGGCTGTCCTACGGGATCTTGCTCTGGCAGGGGGGTTGCACTAGATGATGTCTAGCAGTCCCTTCCAGCTGCAGACATTCTATGATTCTATAATTCTATGATTCTATGACTAGTATGCTTCAAGGTACATTGCATCTGGGTAAGAAGTGTGGTAATGAATTCTGGAACTTTTTTTTTGTTGTTGTTCTACTGCATGTAGGGGATTTTGTCAACCTCCTTCCTATTCTACTATGTACTGTCTATGGCATCTTTGGAGATATCCCAGTAGGTGACCTTATCCAGATACTGGATAAGGTGATGAAGATGTATACATGCCACTCTCACACTAAAAAATTGTTTCCTCATATTCAGGATGAACCTCTGTCATCTGCATTTCTCTGTTATGCTGGAGGGCCCAGAACTGAACACAGTAGTCCAGATGGGGCCTCATCAGCACTGAGGAGAGGGAAAATACCACATTCCCCAGCCTCTCAGTAATACTGCTACTAATGCAGCCCAGGACGCCACTATTCTTGACAGCAGAGTGCTGATGTACGTTCCCCTTCACGTCCACCTGGACTTTTAAGTCTTCCTCTGCAAAGCTGCTTTCCTGAACATTTTCTATCTGTGCCTGGAGTACTGGTGCAGGATTTTGCAGTTCCCTTTGTTGAACTTCATGAGGCTTCTATCAGCCTGTTTCTGCTGCCTGTCAAGGTCCCTCTGGTGTAGCAGCCACTCCCCTCAGTGTTACAAAATAAGAGTTAAAAATGCAAAAACCTGGTTCAGAGCTGTTTTCGAGCTAGCCTGTACTTAATTTGTGCAGCTGTTTGGACCTTCGGCATTCTCCACCTAATACTACGTTAACTGACATCTTGTCGTGGTTTGTGGTAAATATACCTCTCCACATCTGCAAATTTAAAGACTACTAAGTTGTTTCTTTCCTGTGCTGTATTTAAACTGGATGGGGATAAGGATGGAGTTACTTGTTTGTTTGTTTGCTTTTCCAGATTAGAATAAAGTATAAATGTGATTTTTAAACAGTGTTTTAAAGTATCAGGAGAACAGACTAAGTGCAGTACTGTGGACGTTACCCTCTCCCTTCACACAAAGGACACAAGTGCGACAAACATACATTTGTTGTTTTGCTTCTCTGGAGGAGGAAATAGTTTGTTGTCATGTTAGACTGGCAAAAGACATCTGGAGTAATAGTACTGCACAACATGACAGACAGGAATAAAGTATTTGGGTGTTTCCTGGAAGATACACGTACTCATTTTATACACAAAGAGAAGCTTTATTGAGGTTTCTGTAACTGCTAAATACTTTACAGTGACAGTGGCTGAATTTCCTTGCAGTATTTTCTATAATGAAGCATCAGGCATAAATTTGATAAAAAGATCCATCAAACACCAATTACTTTATAAGTCTTTTTTCTCTATTTCTATCCAAAATAGTTCCCCTCTCTTGGTGACTTGCCTACACTAAGACTATGTTATTACCAATTTGGCATTTTAGATTGATCACCATTACTGCTATGTAAGACTTAATGTGGCACTCTTTTATCTTCACATTCCCTTGGCTGGCTAATTTTCCTTAAAACAAATACTTTTGGGGACAACAGCTTGAGAAAGAAACACAAATATAAAAATTTACCTAAAATAGTAGGGGTGAGACCAGACTGTGTGGTTTCTAAGCTGCTGTGTGATCTGTCTGGCTTCTTAACCTTTTGTGTCAGACCAACTCAGCTCGTCTGTGTTCTTACCTAAGTCTTCCCTGTCAGTTTAACAACATGGCCTTCCTGTTCAATCTGTTTTCCTACCTGGCATACCATTTTCATTTGTTCTGCTTATGCTCAATTATCCAGAAACATGGTATTTTTGTTTTCTACTTTGAACTTTAAAACATCATAGCCTTTCCTGCCTAATCACTTGCTTCTCTATATCCTCTCATCAAAATATTTAATAATTTAGATAAAACTTGTACTGAAATTGATCTTTGAATTGTAGCATTACAGTTACCTTTCCAACTGCCCTGTCTTATTGTAGATGTCTGTAAGCTGGTCTTTCATCTCAATCAGCAATGTTAATTAACTGTAAATGAGGATGCTACTGTCTCTTCAAAGCCTAAACATAAATACTTCTAACTAAGGATAACTATGCATCATCTGAAGTTAATTATACAGAAATGGAGAAGCAGCAGAAGAAAGCACAAAATTCCTCCTGTGTTGGGAACAAATAATCCATAAGGAAAGAGGAAATTAGAGTGGATCAGTGAAGTTTTGTTTGTCATCATACATTTCAGATCACATAAAAATATTTGCTGAAATGGAGTAAAGTTTATCATGCTGTTCAGCCTGTGTTGGGAGAAGCAAAAAATTACTTGTTTTCAGAATAAAATATTTTTAGCAGTTTGGTTTTTAACAGTTTCCTATGGTGGCCTGAAATTTCTAAACCAAAGTATCTTTATCTGCAGAGAATTTTAGTTTTTTAGTTTTCATTTCAAGGATAGTATAGTTAAATGACTAAATCTCAGACATATGTGAAATGATATTTTTTTCAATATCAGCCTAGTAAAAAGCCTTGCCAGCAGTATCTTAAGGGTATCATGAAAAAAAATTGCAGCAGCTTCTCTTTCTTATCAGGTAGTGTTTTGAAATAGTATCACAGAAGATAAATTATGTAGTGTTGCATGTAAGGCATAGACTACTATTTGCTCTTATGTTTTTTAAGACATCTTGCCATAATGTAGTACAAATTCAAAGGCTTTGATATTTCTTGGATATTTGGTTGCTGGACTCACAACATGTATGCTTGCCTTACCCAAACCCAACAAAAAAAATGATTTCTGTGAGCCTTATATTCTGTAAGAAAAAGAAAGATGACATTGACTCCTCAAGCTCTGGCTTAGACACGAATTCTGTCAATTCCCAAAAAGTAAACACAGAACCTGCTTTTATGGAAGAGATATACTTTATAAATGACATTTATGTTGTATTTAATGTGCCTGTCACTGAAATATTTCAGGGAAAATTACATGTTTTCAATACAATTTGAGAATGTTTGGTTCCAGAATAGTTATTTTTAACATATTGCAGCTTGTGAATTTCCAATGTACAGGGGAAGATGGTTCTTCTACAAAGGGTCCTTTAGAGCTGAGCCTAAGGTTCATCTAAGGTTCAAATTTTTCATTACCACCAGGCAGGAAATGAGCAGGTTAGACTTTAGCTCAATAGTGCTCTGCAAATAGCAGGAGAATTTGCTGACTAACATCTGATCTCTGACTCATCACTTATAATTACCATTGTCGTTATTCCAGACAGCTAGAAGCACTGTAAACACCAGCAGTAAACATTTCATGTATGTGCTAGATAACCACGATTAGGTATTGAGGTATGGGTAGAACTAGGTAAAGAGAAAAGATTGGGCAGATAAGAGAAGAGAGGGGAAAGAGAGGTTGGGGGTAAGGGGGGTGTTGAGCTTGTAGCAAGGTGGGGTCAGTCTCTCCTGCCAAGTAGCAGGCAATAGGACGATAAGAAATGGCCTAAACCAGGGGAGGTTTAGATTGGTAGAATTTCTTCACTGAAAGCATTATCAGGCATTGGAACAAGCTGCCCAGGACAGCAGTGGAGTCCTCATCCCTGTAGGTATGTACACATAGTGCTTTGGGACATGGTTTAGTCGAGGACTTGTCAGTGTTTCAACTCAATGATCTTAAAGGTTTTCTCCAATCTAGGAAATTCTGTGATTTTTGCAATTCTGTAATGGTCCCTGTGGCCTGGGATTCCTGAAGGTTGATGAAGCTAAGAAAGCAGTGCAGATCCTGACACAGGTACAGTCACGCTCACAGCTCCACACTGCAGTGGCCGCTCTGCCCACCCTGGCCAATGTTCTCCATGCCCCAGACTTAGCAGTATGTCTTGGATGAGATGATCCATGGGCTCCAGGATCAGCATCTGCGCAGGCTCTGATGCAGAGGAGGATGCCTACATCTGCCCCTTGGCTGTGAGTGGCAAGACTGGACCTTGCTTGCCTTCAGGCCTGTGCTGCCTGCCAGGGACACAGGCACAGCCCCTCCCCTCCCAGCTGCTCCTTGTAATTAGCAACGAGTAACTCTGTCCTCAGCCAGTATCTCTCTAGACCCTGCAGCTCTGAAGGTACAGACCAGCCTCTATAATCTGTACAGGAAATCCAATCAAAATTACCTTTAAAGAGAAGTGAATGGGGGGCAAAGGAGAAGCAGAAGCCTGGGGACAGCAGCGAGGGAGTGTGGTCAGCCCCCATGGGGAAGGTGTTGGGGACTGTCCTTCCCGCTGGCCAGAGGAGGATGCCATGGGCCACGCCAGGCAAGGGCATCTCTCCTCGGTTTTAGATACGAGCAGGGCAGATCTAGATTAGGCATAAGGAAGAAGTTCATTACTATGAGGGTGGTGAGACACTGGAACAGGTTGCCCAGAGAAGGTGAGAATGTCTCATCCACCCCTCAAGTGTTCCAGGCCAGGCTGGAGCAATGTCGTCTAGTGGGAGATGTCCATGCCCATGGCCAGGGAGTTCAAACGAGATGATCTTGAAGGTCCCTTCCAAGCCCAACTACTCCACGGTTCTAAGATTCCTCCTCCTCCTCGCCCGGGGTTAGGCGAGGCCTGGGGAAGGCCCCGACTGCGGGGCTCGGCACAAGCACGGGGAACCGTGGGCAGGGCCGCGTCTCCTGCCAGGGGCTGGCCCGGCCGC
>NW_009737285.1:0-15581 GCF_000703405.1 Apaloderma vittatum
CCATGTTGGCTGTCACCAACCACTTGATTAGCAGATGCAGACCTATATAAATCAGCAGATTTTCCTACCAGACAAAGTCATATAGGACCACTCAGGTGACACAGAAGCACAGACTGCATTGAAAATCAAAACAAACAGAGCCAAGATTTCGTAGAGTGAATGTCTACCCTAACAACTCCTCCTGTATGAAGGGTAATGAGTTTAGTCTGGAAGACAACTGGGGAGATGGCTTCAGGTATTTGGAGATACTTGCAAGCAATAGGATTTTTCCTGGTAGTCATATGTGCACAATAAAAAATTGTGCTTCTTATAGTCAAAACAAAATGCAGATTTTCATCCCATGATTGCTTCTTAGAATTGTGAGCCTACTCTTTTTTTTTCACAAGTCATCCCATTAACCTGAACAGTGCTATTTATATCTCTGCAAGGCTTACTACTGTGAGTAAGAGATGCTGGATTAGGCTGTGTGTTTGGAGTGTGATTTTTATTTTAGGTGCGTGGGAGCAGAGTCCTGATACTGCACAGAGACATGCTGGTGTGAAATGCTGAGGAAAGAGCATCTGCTGAGCCCTGTGAAAAGCAGATAAAGAAATAAGGAGAGAGAGAGAGAGGATGAATGGGCTGAACGATAAAATAGTCTCATAACAAGCCCCAGACATTTGAATATTTATTTTGAATTATTCTGGTTTTGATCGCCCCCAAAGAGCACTTTTAAGTGCTTAATTTGCTTTGCTCCATTGATTTTAATTAATCTTGCCCTAGGCTTTCAAACATGATGAGCATAGAGAACTTAGGGGTACAAAAAAGAAAAAAACACCAAACCAGTCTGTTTCCACATATCCACCTTACAGCACCGGCAATTGTACCATCCCTGGACATGAGCACTCACCATGGCATGGGCCTACGCCTAGCTTGTAAGTAGGGGTACGACCTTCATGGTCTGAATTTAAAGCAGAAGACAAGTATCTAATGCCGAAGGCTTCTGGATGGCTGGAGCTGATCCAGTTCCTTCTCCAGCCAACATAACACCGAATATCTGCCTGCAAGCTCGGTGTCAGAGGCACAAGGCAATCATAGAATCATTGAAAGGTTTTGTTTGGAAGGCACCTTTAAAGGTCATCTAGTTCTAGCAGGACCATCACCTCCTGGGCAGCACCACAGGAGGCAGGGGATGCTAAGGCTGTGGCAAGGAGCCCTGGCCCATCATGCAGGTCAGTCATCAGCTGGGATCTATGCTTTGTCCTCCTGAAGGGCAAGACACTGACCAACATTAACTAATCAGTGATTAAACTGTTATTCAAAAGCTGTAATTTGACATTTGTGACTTCTCTAGTTACTACAGCCTCATTCTGCATCTTGCCTTTCTAGGGAAGATCATGTGTTTTAGGTAATAATTAGTTAAATCTCCTGCCTATGAACAAACAACCTCAGATTTCTAAGGTCTGTAATTCTGAATGTGGCTATCTGGATAAACTGTCCTAGAAAAGAGAGGAGAAATAATTTGGTTTAGCAAAGGAAGTTATTGATAATATACATCCACAAGAGACTTAAAAAGAAACTCACAAATAGATTAAAGTAATTCATTAAGAACATTAATCAGTTTTGGCCTGTAACACACTACAGTAATCAATCATTTTAATTAAAAGGAACCACGCATTCTCTCCTTGTCTTCTACCTCAGTCCATCTTTGCACACACAGTTGATCAAAGACGTCATATTTCTAAGATGCTGAATACAGTTTCTATAATCTTTATTAAAGAATTTCACAAAGCAACAATACCCTCTGTTTGTATTGAAGTGTCTGCCTTCTTAGGGAAGTTTTTGCTTTTGCTAAGAAAGAAACGATCAGATAATTGCCCAGCAGCTCCAGTTCCCATGCTCTGCTTAAGGGGAAATTGAAGATCCGACTGCCTTAGAGCAAGGTGTACTGGCTCATCCTTGTGTCTCCAATACAAACTTGGCTTTCCTTGCACATCCAGACAGGTGACATCCCTCAATAACTGTCCTTTTTCCATCTGTGGAGCTGGGTCCCACAGACGGTCTCCATTCTGCCCAGTACCTTTTCATCAACAGCTGCCAATAACAGATAGCACGGAAAGAAAAGAAAGGCTGTGTAGGCAAAGTATATCGGGATATTTCCCCACTCTGAGATATGCTGCAAGTCAGTGACCTCTTCAGCCAAAGGCAGTGTTAAATGGCTACAATGGATTTTTCATGCCACGCATTTCTCCAGCCCCTCTTTTGAATCATGTAATGAGCAGAGATTAATTCTTTCTTTCTAATATCAGCTGCTTTGTTCTGCAATTTGCAGGGCAATCTAATACTAAAATACTGAGAAAGAGTAAAACATTTTGGCTCTTTTAATACGCAAGGAAACAATTTTGTTACCCTCATCAATATGTTGCAGTCTTCTAAGATCAAGGAGTCTTACTACTTTCCTTTTAGGAGCACAAAGAAGAATAAAAAGAAATTGAAAATACATTTGTAGCTATACCTTCCTTACTTGAAGTTGATCCTGGTGTTTTAATACCTGCTGCTTAGTGGATAAATGCCTCTGCCTGTCAGCATGAAGTTTCAAAGGATGTCTGACTTCAATGATATCTGATGCTGATTTAATTTAAGATAGAGAAAGACAAGGCTGCAAAAGTGAGAATTAGTCAACAAGAAAGTCAAATGTTGTAGTGGGAAAGATGTTTCAGCTCTCCTTTTCTTGAGCAGGAAGAACAAAAAACAACACACACAAAAGGTCAAACTGTGATTCTTGCACTCCTTCTTAAACTGCTGCTCAGACAGATGGACTTGGAAAGATCGTTTCATTTTTCACCACCCTTTGAGATAGTGAATGAAAACAGAAGCAGCTGATGTGGTTCAGCAGCACTTTCAAAAAGCCACTGGCAGAGTTCTGTTCAAGAAACAAACTAAATCATGGTGTAAAATATGAGCAGTGACATAGCCTGCAAACACTGTAGGAATAGATGCATCAGTACAGGGTAGCTTCTCCATATGATGGAAGGTTACACTCGAGAGCCCTGAAATCCCAGACTGAAACTAGTAGTGCTAATGTATGACCAGAAAGAATCAGAGAATAGACAAATAGAAAAAAAATCTTTAGATTAATCAAAACTAGAAAAAAACAGGAGAAGCCCCTCAACAGAGTCCCGTCAAAGTGATGTGACAGCTAGGACACAGACAAAGGCGAAGGGACTGGTCTGATCGACTCTGCACTACTGGTTTGGATATGTAATGCAGCCACAAAGGTAAAAGATCCATGTCCAGGCTCAATATGAACTGATGCTTACAGAAACAAAGTGTTGGGATTCAAAAGGAACTGAAGAGACAATGCTTAACTCGTAAAATCCCAAGGTAAACAAAATGCTCACCCTTGCCTTTAACAGTGCATCTGTTCTGAGCTTCATATCTCAAAAGAACAGAGTTTAAATAGAAAGAGTTCAGAAAAGGGTAGTGTGAATACTAATCTACAATGTAAATTATTGTTAATAATGTACAATGTAATGTATAAGGCAATAAATGTAGAAAATAATTTCAACACCAGAGGCAAAGTGAAAAGCCTGTAACTGTTTAGAGAGTAAGTGAACAAAATAGGATGTACCGAGGAATGTTGTTCTCTACCCTGCCATAAGTCAAAAGCAAAGTAACATTTCAAGTATTTGGAAGGCAGCCTTTACTTACATCTGAAGAAATATCTTCTTTTTAAATAGAAAACAAAATAGCTAAATAACCCATGGATCTCCTTATTTCAAGGTATCAAGTAACCAAGAACCTGACAGAGTTAACAAGAGGATCACACAATTATAGAACTAGTAGCACACACTGACAATAGGTAAAATAAAACAGAGATATAAATTTCTATCCACCTTTCTAAGCTAGCTTGACCACTGTAAGATTTTTACAGTATGAAGCAATATGCTAGGAATATACTCAACAAAGTGGTGTATAATGGAGACGAGACTGAATGAGGAAAGATTTGTGCATCTGCGGGGCATCCCAGCACTCCCTGGACTTCATCTTTGATGTAGGGGTGGTGCGGCCACCCCAGGATAATGCTTTGCCTAAACCAAAGAGTGCTAATGCTGGCTTCACACAACCATGCTGAACCTGGCTGCAAGCACTAAAGACCACCAAGCACTGCTCCACCACCCTCTCCACAGCAGCTCCCTGCTGTTCTCCACCTCCCTGTAGGCACAGGCACTCAGGGATACCTGACGGACCGGGCTAACCTCTAGCCTTAGTTCATATGGTGCTTTCCATGTTTCCAAGTAAAAATCAACCCGATGACAATAGCAATCCTGCTGCTGGGGACAGAGACAGCAGTCAGACTCTATTAATCATAGAATCACAGAATCACAGAATGTCAGGGGTTGGAAGGGACCTCTAGAGATCATCTAGTCCAGCTCCCCTGCCAGAGCAGGATCCCCTAGGGCAGCCACACAGGAACGCGTCCAGGTGGATTTTGAAAGTCTTCAGAGAAAGAGACTCCACAACCTCTCTGGGCAGCCTGTGCCAGGGCTCTGTTACCTTCACAGTAAAGAAATTTCTCCTCATGTTGAGGTGGAACTTCTTATGTTCTAACTTAAACCCATTATTTCTTGTTCTATTACTGTGCACCACTGAGCAGAGCTTGTCTCCTTCCTCTTGACACCCACTCCCCAGATATTTGTATACGTTAATAAGGTCCCATCTCAGCCGTCTCCTTTCAAGGCTAAACAGCCCCAGTTCTCTCAGTCTGTCTTCATAGGGGAGATGTTCAAGACACAATCTGAACAAGTCCAACTCCATAGCTCCTTTCTTCTACTTTACCATTTATTTTCCTGATCAAAAATAAACAGCACTCATCACTGCTGCAATCCTCACTGAAATGCAGCCAAAATATTTTGCAATTTAATTTTGGGTTCTGAAAATTTGCTAACTTCAAATGCTCACAGTTGGGGCTTCCTCTAAGTGAATGACACAGCATTTGCAGACTGCAAAAACCGGCTTGTCTCTGGGCAACCTAAAAGACTTGTAAGATGGGAATTCAAGTGAAAATAAGAATTACTGTAAGAAAACAGATGGTGAAGACTGACAGTTGTTTCATTGTTTTGACAGAAATACCTTGTGGATGAATGGAGCATTTGTTTTGAACCACAAAATTGGCTCGAGAATGGTTGAGTTATATTGGAAATAAGCTCTTGCAGAAACTTTTAATCCACCTTTTATTTTAAAAGAAACATCAACGCCAATTTTCATTTAAATAGCTTTGAGACATGGTTGCCCTATGGAAATGGGCAGGCTCACTTAAAGGGACTTTGCACGAAGTGTACTGCTCTAGTATTTATCAGACTGTTCCCAGGTTTGCTAAAGTGCAAGTATACATCTCTCTTTATTGTATGAGTCACAATATTTGGAGCTAGTTGAAAATAATTTATTCGCACTAACTCTAATGTGAAAAAACTATTCTAAAACAATCCAGCCAAGGAAATCCCAGTGCAAAATACCCCAGCTTCTCCCATTCGAATAGCTGGTCCATCCATACTCCCAGCCCTGCAGCACACGTAGGTGAAAGCCTCCCTTAGGGCTGCTCCACGTCAGAATATTTAAGCTGTGTATTGACGGTAGCTCTTTTTGAACCTAGGAAATCTCTGAAAGCCTTGCTCTTCAATACTCAATTCTACTGTTTCTTTGTTTATTTGCAAATGCAATAATTACTAGAGTTTATACTAATACAACAGTTGGCAAACCTTAAAAAATGATGCATTTTATGGGTCAAGTCTGCCCATGGACAATTTATGGGCAGTTTGACTGGAGTCGTGCAACAAAAATAATGGCATAGGTAGAGTTGTTACCATAAAACTCACCCTTTTCTTAGTATATTTTATTTTTCTATTATGTCTTCTCTTTTTCTCCCTCTCCCCATACACTATTTTAGTGCTGGCAGTTAGCCAAAAGCATGCAAGAATGAATTGCACTGTTGTGGCATTTAAATTATATCAATACTGAAATGTAGAATAGAGTCCTTTTCTGTTTTATCTCTAAATTGAATGCTTTCACATAGAGCCACTGTTATCCACATTACAATTTGAGGGCTACATTAGTAAATCTTGAATGTTCTGACTTAGAATATTCAACTTTTGAGATGGATGGTTGAGCTCAACACACAAAAAAATGAATTAATCTGGAGATATGGCTTCATTTGGAGTGAACATGAATTTTGAAGTATATATGTGATTCAGAAACCAAGCCTAAATTTCTGGGGGAATCTGCATCTGGGTGAATGCTACTCCTTTACTTTTAAAAGTAAATCTTTTTAGATTTTCCTGTCTAAAAAATATGCCTGCAAAATGATTCTTCAGGGACCATTTCCTTGTCAGATGGGGAAATTATGTAAATTCCTACTTTTACACAATAATTGTAGCAGTCTGAAAATGCTGCCTGGCAGTGGAGAAGGTTCCCATCTCTTTCAGGACACCCTGCAAGTGCACCAGTAATGCTGCAAGCACATTGATGGGGCGTGCAGCTGCTAAACAGTTACATGGGTTTGAAGAAATGAGCTAAATCTTCTGAGAGGTGCCTCAGAGGTTTTATCCTTAGAACTTCAGTGGCACAGCAACCCCTCAGCATCCACAGACCCTCTTGCCTTTTAACCAATCCACGAGTTTTTAAGCTTCCGAACTGCCTCACGCATCTCTGGGAGATGCCTGGAAGTGCCATGCATGTGCATTTAAAAACTGTGTCTTTGGAAAATTTATAAAGACCATGATGATCAACTTGTGTGATTATCCTGTGCTAACCCAGCATGGTTTTGGGAAAAACACGTTCTGAAGCATAGTCTGTATTTTCTTATGTAGGTGATATTTGCTGGCAAATATCCAAAAGCGCAGCTCTTTCCCATAGAAAACAGCATGGAAAGACTATTTACTCCACTTGAGCTCAAAATGATTATCACTATGACTCAACTGGTAGTGCAAAAGAAAAGTGTTCCCACAATTAGAAAATAAGGTCAGAAATAGTTATACTAAAAGAAGTCCTTTGCCACTAAAACTTATTTCATTCGGGGAACTGATATAAGTTATCTTATATATAAGATAAAATGTGCCTCCAGTATCAGGACTGTTTGATAAAGCTGACCCAGAAACCCCTCTGTGCATAACAAATTCCTTCATTCAAAGAAGCCTCAAAAAGACTGAAGGACTTTGTGGATAAAAACTGAGCAAGGTTATGTTTGCAACCTCTTAGCAAGGCCCATTTGAGAATAACTCCAGAAATACCTGGCTGTGCCTGGAGATGCATTAAAAACACGTGCAGCACAAGGAGCTGGCTTTCACATGGAAGAAGGAAGAGTCAGGGCTGGGGCTGAAGTCCCACCCATGCCAGGGTCAGGGAGAGCCATGACCTGGTGCTCTGCTGGAGACCACCAGCTCTGCCACCCGAACCCAGGCAGGAATGACAAGAGACTCTGTCAGTACTTTTAGCCCTTTTCCTCAGTTCATGCGTCCATAGCTGATTCTCCCCTCTTAGTAGCTCCTCTGGCACCACGTCTGGGGCAAGCAGACAGTGTTCCTGTGGTCATCGACCCCTGGCAGCATGGTTCAAAATCAGGCTACAGCTCACCCTGGACTCTGCCTCCTGAAATTACATATTTTTGCCAGTGCATGAGACAGCATCAAATGCTGAAATTCAGAACAACCATTTTTTGGACCTGTGGAGAACATAGGAACACAGAACCTTTCCCTTTCTGTATCTTCCAGAAGGGTGCACATCTGCTTTTCAGTTTAATGAAGAACCTTTTTATTAAATTCTGTTTGCTGGTGATGCCCACTAGGGAACCTGTTAGAGGTTTCAGCTGAAGGCTTGATCTGTCTGATCCCGACTCCATGGGGATGAGTAACAGGTTATACTACCTGTATATGAAGGAGACAGTATGGGGTCACATTCATATGCTGCCTGATGTTCCTGTGACCAGAAACATTGTCTGCAATTTTTATACATCACATATGGATTTCTTTCCCCCAAAAAATCTATGGAGTCATCTCCTAGCCAAAAGAGATGACTCCTGCCAGGGTAGGGTTGCAAGTTGTACAGTTTCTCAAAGACCTCCAGCCTCACCTCTTCTCCACCTGTCAGAGCCAGTCATTAAAAAGCAGTATTTTCAGTTGCTCATATCAGAGAGTCATGCAGGAGCTGGAATGAGAGACTATTTGTCTAACAGGCTTGCACACTCATTTTCGGTATGTTTACTGTATACAAAAAGTGCAGCTCTCTGTAATGCATCCGTGATAGAATATCATGTGATACCACCTACAAAGTATCTGCCAGAAACTCTTGTGTTTCTCTTTTCCTGACAGATGCCCCTCAGCTGTGGTAATTCTAGCCCAAGTGGGACCTGATATCGTTGCCTGTGAAAGATGTGTGGAAGATGTGATATATCATTATTTATTTGATTTGATTCATTGCCATTACAGGGCTGATGCTGTCTGAGTTGAATCCTGCCCATAGCAGAGAGCTGAAGTGGTTTTCATTTACCTGTGCAGTAGATAGATTTTATCCAGGGAGAAGCCCTGACCCTCTCAGCACCTGGATGCTTACCTGCAGGAGTCTGCACTTGTGCACCCATATAATTGGTGGGATAACCTTTATCTGGCTGCTAGAGACTCGTGACAGATGCTAAGCCTGCAGCAGAGCTCAGTTGTTTTGTTATCCTGTGCTCCCCTTGCAGTCTCTGGAGAGAGAGACAGGGACCCTGGGGAATTGCTCTGAAATCCTCCATTCACAAAGAATGTGGCCAGAAGCTTCTAGGGCAGCTGCAGGTCTTAAGGTATAATTTCACAGCACTTCATGCTGTATCACAAAGGACATATTTTACTGTTTGATCCTCATACCTCTGAGAGCAATAGTGTGACATTCCGCCTGTCACTTTTGAGCATGTGGCCTTGAAGCACCCAGGGAGGGCTTTGGGCTTTGCTCGTCATTGCACACCGCGTGCGGGGGATCATTCCCCACATGCTTTGTGAGGCTCAGCCTGGAAACCAGCTCTAATTTTATCCATTAACTTCCCTGCTGACTTTGTCCCTGTGCTCCTGCTTTCAAAGGAGCTGTATTTGTTGCTTCAGAAATATTTCAAGTAACTCTCATCTCTTAGCCTTCAAAGCAGCCTTGCCTCCCCTCACTTACAGTAGTTATGCCTGAAAAGCTCAATAAAGTATAGTTAAAGAAACCATTGCCCCCTCAGCCAGCTAGAGTTGTATGTCTTTTCACTGAAGACACCAGGTCAGGATGTGAAATACAGGTGGTCTGAAGGTCCCTGGCCACTCTCCCTGATGTTCCCAGAGCCCTTGACGGGCCAAGAGTGGAAGAGGACAGAATCACATCATTATCCAGCTGATGCACAGGTCCAAGGCATGCGTGCACTTGACATTCATCATGCTGTGGACATAGGAGAGGAGCCATTTTCACGAAGGATGGTCTGAGTAAAGGGAGACCACAAAATGTGCCTGTGAGGTCTCCAGAAGAACACATCACATTTGGGGATGAAGCAAGAACCCTTCTTTTGGCTTTGCCTAGCTCTTTGTGTTGCACACACAGCATGGGAGCAAAACTGATGGGAAAATTGCCTCCTACGGTTAAATACATGGATATAGGCAGACCCCAGACTGAAGCAAATCTTTGTTCTGGAACTGTTATCCTGTGCTCTCCTGGCAACACAAGGAGTGATGCACTTTCTTTCAGTACAAAAGCATATATAGGAATTAGATTAGTGTGGGGCAAAGAAGTGGTTATGAGTCTGAAATTCCCAGAACACCAGTACTTTTCAGGGGTTCCAGCAGCTACACTGCAGTAACAAAGACCTGACATTGTACCTGAAAACTTGAAAATGGACAGGTGCAAGACATGAGAGAAATGTAGCAATAAGAGTAAGTGAACACAATGTATGACTAATGGTCCAAAGAGGTAAAATATCAGCAGAAGGTAAGGTGAGGCTTGAAAGAGGAAAATGGTGGCACTATATGTAACAGAGGCCTTCAGGAACATTTTTTATATTTCCTGGGATCTATGTCACCAAAATTCATAATTGCTGTTACAACTGGTTTGCCTGAAACCTGTTTGCTTCCTCCTCTTAACAGCCTTATTGAAGCCAGCAAATTTTCTTGGATTGCTGCAGAGAGCACGACTTCCTTTTAAACTCATAAATTATATAGCATAGCATTCTGCTTTCTAAACAGTACTAATGAAATGCTTTCAACTCTGCAAAGTATGTGTAACCTCCATTTGAATGGATTCTGTCAAATCTGCATCTGTTTTGGTTGATTATTGCTTGAGAAATTAATGTATGTAAAATTAAGAAGCCAGTCTCTACCTCAGTCATTTCTCTGCCGTGGTCCCTGATGCTCTGGTTTGTTCAAGCCATGGGTGCCTGCTGTGTATATATTTACTTGTATCAAATGGAACTTCACCCCCACAGCTGTGTGGTGGGGTCTATCTGCCCTACTACAGGCATACCCAATGTAGCTTTACTGGCTGAAGTGAATATTCAATTCAAATTTGAGTGAAACTTGCTCAAAATACTCAAGCCTGCACTACTCTTTGTGCTCCTGCAGCCACCTTGCTATCAATGCCCCTGGTAGGTTGGATCAAGTTCTAGCGTGTCCCAGTGGGTCCCATCTGCAGCTGAGGCAATGACATCAATGTACCTAAAGGAAAAGGATGTTGTAGAAGAACCTCTGAGCTACTAGGAATGAAATGCATTGCACAGGTCTGGCAATTTGGGGGATTATCTTATACTGTTTGTTTATATTTGTCTCTTTCCTTCTTAAAATAGAAAGGTACCACTTTGTTTATCAGCTTTACGAAAACACACATGCATATTCACATATAGTACACAAACATTTTCTTACAAAAATGGTTGTTTTCTCCAGAGGTGACTTTGCTTTCACAAGAAAAGTCTTTTCTTTGTGTAGACAATCAGAAACAGAACATTTTTGCAGTATAGCTCACATTTATTTTACAGTTCAGGGCTGAGAAACCAAGAAGAGAGTAAAATGCATGCATATTTAGGTATCAGAAGGTATCTCCCTTTGTTCTTATTTTGGCCAGGATCAAGAGTATCCGACAGGTTAATGACACCTGTGGCATTAAAAAAGCTGGAGTACTAGAGAGACTTTCGCCTCCAGCACTTCTTTCTGCTGCTATAAAATTTATAAGTTCTATATACTACCTGGACCAGAAGGTCTCTGCTCTTGTAGCATTTACAGGCTTTGCAGAAGTGCCAGCCAGGAAGTGAGGACCAGGGAGTTTCTTCTAGAAACTACTGAAATTCCAGAGGCATGAGAAAATTGCAATTCTTAGAACTGTCTTCACATAGGAAATACATTTCCATCAATCAGGATGTAGAGGGGACTTCCTACGGGTGTGGCTAACTGAAATTAGCCCAACAATGTCAATCCATTCTGAGCTAACATAACAAACCACAGTTATTAGACGTAGCTCTGAGATAAGATTTCTGTTGCCTTTCCTCCAGCTATTAGCAGCAACATCGAAAGATGAAGGTTTACAATGTTTTATCCAAAGGTGCAAAACTCAAGCACGTGTTAGGGATTGTAAATGATGAAAACTGATACTGAGTAGCCCTGACATTCCTCCGTAGCTTCCCCAGCTAGGCTAAAAGTTTACAGGGAAGTAATTTGATTTTGATGTATGTTCTGGTAGATTTGCCATAACCAGTATGACAATAAAAAAATCCTTATAATCTTAGCTAGGGAAGATTTTTGCCTCTTTGCAGCAAGACTAGTGAAGCGCAAGCATAAAGAGAACCTTAAAAAGCAACACACAGTTCAGTTACAACCCTGCATACACCACATGATTCGGTGTCAGAGACAACACAGAAGTAATAGCAGACATAATTCTGAGGTCCGTTCTGATTGTGAAACCTGTGAAGTGATGGATGTCCAGGAAAGAGAAGTAAATAAAAATCGAAACTGCTTCTTGGCTTATTGCAAGCAGACTCTTGAAGAAAATTCAAAGCTTTTACTGACTATTCTATTACATAATGTTGTTAAATGTCTAGATTCTTTTCTTTAAATTGAATTGCATATTACATTAGACCTCCCCCATGATTCAGAAGAAGAAAACCTTGAATACATTAGAGGAGAGAAACTTTTAGATTAATAAAGTTGTACCTTATCAATTAGGAGCTGTGGGACTGCTGGGGCAGCCAGGCTGAGACTAAGAAAAGAAATGCCACTATGCAGCAAGGATGATCAATCTTAAGGTGAAGCTTATCAGCTGCAGTCTCATCTTCCCTGACATCGAGTAATGACAGCAGGACTGAGAACACGTCTAGCAGGCGAGCTGAGGTGCTAATTGTACAAGACATCACCAGACTCACGGGATGGAGAGACACTAAGTCCTCAACTTGGAAAAGGGTGATGGGAGTTTAAAAAAAAAGATTTAGAGACACAAAGGAAGGGCTGCCTCCTGTTGCTCATCTCCTCTGTGCTAAAAAAAAGGTATCTAAAGGTACAGCCTCCAAAAGGTCTGGCCACACCAGCTACAGAGCATCATCTTCCAGATCAGCAGCAGCAGCAGCATCTGGAGGAGGAAATGTGGTTGGGCTCAGCTGGAGCTACACAGCCCTTCCCCCGGAGGCCTGGTAAAACGGGCCATGGTTTTCTACATCTTGAGTGATCCTGAGTATCTTATTTATTTCCACCTTCCAGCAGACCTGGGAATTAAACGTTCTGGGGACCAGCTCCTGGTTATTCTCACATCCCTCCGGACTGCACTCAAAAGCATATCTACATGGGCCCTCATCTGTCCTCTGTCACCAGTAACTTTCCAATCCATTGGCCAGTATTGACCATATTGGACAAAAAAGCGAAGGTTGCAAAGAGAATCAAGAGCCAGAGACTCCATAGAGAGCTTCAGGCTACACAGAGGAGACACTATGGTTCAGATACCCACAAGCTTTCCACAGCCACCCGTGAGTCTCACCTGAGATATGCATTCAAAGGGCTGCCTGCATGTTGATGTCAAATTACTCTGCAGGTGGAGATTGTACATGCATGCAGGGACAACAGAAAATTTCACTATAATTCAGTCATAAAGCAAATCAAGCAAGAGACATAAATCTGTAGGAAACCAGGCTTTGTTAAAACAGGTGCTTGCAAAACTGTTTATTAGTAAATTAAGTTTTCTAGTTATTCTCTACATGTTGCTAATAATCTCCGTGTGAATGTTTATTTTCTGCCTGAATCTACACACCAAAACAGTAACTCAAAATGCACAGGATAAAATGATAATGTTAGCATTGCACATTCCTCCTGATGGTGCACTGAAGACTAAACTCTTTAGTCAGGGTAACCCAGCTGGCTTTTCTTCCCAAACCATCTCAATACGGAATTTCATCTATGAAGTGTTAACACTAACTGCCAGTGAAAGCATTAGTAGCTCCACAACTCTGTGGGACACTTTAGTCCTGAGTTTAAGTCACCAAAACCCACAAGCATGTTCTTAAATGTGTACTTAGGAGTTTTGCTAAACTAGGTTATGATCTTGAATTATAACCTAAAAAAGTTGCTGCTCAAATAGTTTAAAAGAAGTACAGATTTACTTAAGTTATGGGGAGTTTTGGCTGAATTAAAAACGAAAGTTCATGCCTCACCTTACAAAGAAATATACTTGTCGTTGGGTTTGGATTTCTCTGAAAGGACATTTCTTCCCTGTGAAAGCACATAACTTATTCAGGGACAAATCCTAAAACAGTAACCAAGAAAAAATTTCTACTAACTTCATAAAGTCAACATTTTTAACTGCTTCATGTCAATAATCAATGATTTTGCCGTTGATCACAGGTCCACCATTGATGCCTTCTGAAAGGACAGAAATTAAAGGTTTCGTGTTCACAGATAGATAGTTTGGGGAGAGAAAGGAAGAATTTTAGGGAAATTAGGAAAGGTTCATTAGAGAGTCAGAAGGAAAAATCATGAGGGTATGATTTTGAAGGTCAGGTGAAAGTGGGAAAGCCAAAATGTCAGATAACCCCTTTTTTAGACTGGGGAGATTAATTCCTTGTGTAGACTCATTCAGCTCACCAGGAGTAATCATGGTATAAGCTAGTGTTTCCCCCAGTTACAAGTATCATAATCACAATTGTTAGTCATAGATGAATTTATGGGTATTTTCCCTTCTCCATGAATTTTGAAAAGCTGTCACAAGGTATTTTATCTGCCCATTAGTTCCCATCACAGTCCAAAGACATCAAATTACAGATATGGAGGTTTTTCTTATGATGGCATTGAAATAGAAATAGTGTGATAACTTGAAAACAAGCTGTGAAAATGTTGAATGACTACATAATGTACAGTTTCACATATGAAGTAAAATGTAAATTATGAAATTGAAGTTTTTTGCTAGCTCCTATTTTCTTCCTAAGTCAAAGAATTTAAAATCCTTACATTCTCTGTCATTTAAAAGGGAATTTTAAACAGCCTGAAACTAAAATATTTCATCATTAGACTATTAGCTGCAGACGGTGGAATGAAAGAATTTGTTTCTGCACCACAAGACTTGCTCTGGGTTCTAGTGCAAAGCTTTATGTTTATAACTGTATCTCTCAAGACCCGAAGGTCAGATGTTAGACAGTAATTCTCTGTATTTCAGAGAACTATGCTTCACCCTCTTGGAAGCATGAGAAGGTAGAATTGCTATCAATTAGAAGCTGAAATATCTATGGTTCTATAGGAAAAAGACTTATAAAACTCATTAGCCCATGTCCTAAGCTGTATTTATTATGCAGCTAATTTATTTTGAATGTAAACCACAAAAAGTGTTTAAAATGGAAGTGTAAATTTTATTGATATTCTTAACCATACAGGTTATGTATATTTCATAAATTACTAACATGTCTTTGCTGTTTTCTTGCCCCCCCAAAAATTTGCATATCTTTACATGAAAAAAATATATTCAGAAACAACATGAATAAATTTCACTGAATATCCATTTCTTCTGAAAACATTCCAAACCTTTCTTTCTAAAAGAATAGCTTGCCATTAATTATGTGATAGATGTGCAAAGGGACACCATAACTAAAAAAGAATGCAGCTGTAGAGATGAATTTTTGTGTGCTATTCCTCTGTTAGAGTTTCCAGCTGTGCCTTTTGCTAATAATGGACCTGAAAGTTGACAGAAATGTGTTAGACGCGACAGAAATGCATCATTACACAAAAGCCTGGGAGAAGGAGATATGACAAATTACATGGGCTAATTCTGAGCAGCCTGGAGTCCCAGCGGATCCCGTGAAAAATGAGGCGTGCGGATTGACAATACGGGCAGCAGAATGTCTCTCTCCAGAAATAAAAACTCGATCTCAACCATTTTTATGGAACAGAAAACTGTCTTACTGAGGCCAGCAGCGGTGTACAAAGCCAGTGGGAACGACATCGGAATAAAGGGGCAAATGCCCTTTTGTTAACTACTGCGCTCTGTAGGACAACTCGTGCTGATGTGATTAGTCCAGTACAATGATGCGGTGGTGAATTGAGGTCTGGGGGCTTCAGCTGACCCCTAGGCAGCAAAGGTGGGCAAAGGGA
>NW_009737285.1:15612-27001 GCF_000703405.1 Apaloderma vittatum
CGGGCAGTGACCGCCTATGGGAGCTGGGAACCCAACTCGCTTACCACACAGGATGGATTCAATGCTTTTACTGTGCCAGAAGAAATTCTGTGATTACAAACGGTAAGGAGAGAAGCTCATTTCTCTTCTGGTGCAGCAAAAATCAGGCAAGAAAAGATGGAACAGCTCACTTAGGATGATACAGAAAGGGTAAAGCAGTGGTAGGTTTTGGGCAAGTTTTCTCTTTAATCCCTCATTTTAATGCCAGTTTTTAGCATAAGGAGGCACAATTGTATTCCCTGGCAGTTTATGTTGTGAGATCTCCTGTGTTTAAAAGGAACCAGAGGAAGGAACAAGTGGTGAGACACACTAATACTCGGAGTAGTTCAGGCAGAAATGCAAACTAATAAAAACAATGATGTTAATAATAATATGATATGTGAAATAACTACGGCTGACATATGATCTATTGATTAAAGTCTTTCATATGACAGGATGTCAGCCAGCAGAAATAGGAAATCAATATCTCATTTAACAGCAAAGAACAACTCAACCTCCTCCAGGCCAAAGAGAGACTGGGATGTTTGAACAAAGACAGTACGAACTTATTTGATCTGTTTTTGTAAAAGAGAAAGGATTAGTTATACTAAATAATATGTTCCCTTGAATTCAGCAGGGAGGGGGGTTTGTCAGGTAGCTTACAAGCAATTAGTCAGTCTAACCAAGTAATAGATGTGTTCATGGATTTCAATATGTGTTGCTGGGATGTCAGGATTTTTAGATAAGCCAATGTATTTCAGTGACTACAGATTCCAATAAACATTCATTTACATACACATAACAAAGCCAGGGAAAGTGATGTTTTCAGAGCTTGGATATTATTTGCATATTCTACCCCAAAAGTTGCATGTCTGCCACTGAGAGTTGACAAGTCACAGAAAATATGCCTGTGAGGCAGCCCTGATGGAGGAATGCTCTCTACACTCTACATAAGCACATTTCTTCATGGAGGAGCAGATGGGTGCATCGATTGTGCCTAGTGGTCTCCTGGGTCACAAGAGTTTTCTGACCCATGCTACCAGACACACACACACCATGGGGAGCTCTTGGTCCCATTCTTTTTTGGTTTTTTTGGGTTTTTTTTTGAGGCAACTGTTTTAGGTCTGGGTTTTTTGCTCTAAAAAATGTGTCTCCATTCCTAAAAATGAATCTTTGGTGAAAACACAACTAGAAATAATTCATGCATTTGTAATGGGGAGAGTAGTAGGACAGGAACATCTGATCAGTGGATGTGGTAGAGTACCAAATGACATTTTTATAACTCCGTTGCATGCAAAAGATGTATTACTTTGTGAGTCCAAAGTTACTGAGATTCATGAAGGACATAAAGCATGGTAATTGTGTGGATTGCGGGTTGTGATCTGTGGGCAGTTTATAAGGAGTCATACTTGCCTTATTTCTCTTTCTACAAAGAGAATAAAGTGATATAAAAGACATGAATATAACAAGGCAATTTGTAAAACTAAGTGGGAAAGCTCTTCACTGCAGCAGAAAT
The DNA here is from genome assembly GCF_000703405.1 of Apaloderma vittatum. Classification (NCBI taxonomy): domain Eukaryota; kingdom Metazoa; phylum Chordata; class Aves; order Trogoniformes; family Trogonidae; genus Apaloderma; species Apaloderma vittatum. The sequence goes on from NW_009737285.1 coordinate 17,147, forward strand.
ATTGCATTTTCATGCATACAAACCACAAGTGATCGGCAGAGAAAACTGATTCTCTACAGTTTCACATTAAAAACAGGTTTTACGTGCAGTCTCACAAGAGAAGGTTTACTGTGAGTAGTCTTTTCATCCAGTACCTCCTCTGCTTTTTTGATGCTACCCCACAGCTGGCTCCTTCTCGTCAATTCTCAAAAGAAGAGATCTGTCAAAGGCACACTGGTTACCTTGGGCACAGGGTCCACATATGAAAATGCAACACTACTGAGGTCTGAGTGTTCATCTCTGGGGGGGGCGGGAACTACAGTTATCTTGATTAAATTAATTGGGTTTTTTTGGCCCCTACAACTTAACTTCGCCATAGCATAGCTGTTGTTATTTCATTTGCCAGGATGGTGGCACTTTGTCTTGCAGTCAATAAGAAGGGGTTCAGAGAGGGATTGAAGCATTTCCACCATGTTCCTCTTTTTCTGTGGACATGTCCACCCTGAACACAAAGCTCCTCTCCAAAACAAAGCCAAATTCCACTTGTTTCTTTTCAAGAACTGGAATTAATGTTTTTTTTCTTTAATCTGTTACATATCTACACCTTCTTTTAGCAAACACACCAAGCATTTGAGAGCTTACATTCCGGTGGGTTTTAAGATATGATTTACTACCAGTACAATAGTCCCCTGACAACACACTGCTCTAAGTGATATTTTCCTACAGCCTTGCTGACAATCTCAGTGAAGAGTCAAAGACTAAAAGAGCACACACTCTAAATAACCTGTTAGTCAAAAATACTGGAGCTAAAATTCACTGACACGGTATTCTGGGGATATCCATATAGTTGTTGTTAAATCTTGCCTGTTCTCTGCTTTAAAAAGGCGTCCATCTCCAGAGCAATACATTGTACACAGAAAAGAAATTAAAACCCAGACTATTGAGAATTAATTAATCCATAATTTCAACATGCAGAGATGAGGGTAAAAGCTCAGTATTATGCAAGCATACATTTTTTATTCGGCTAATTTTTGTAGCATGCCCAACAAAGAGCCCCAATTCATGATTTAAATAAAAAACATATAGTTGCAAGAAAAAGTATGCGAACCTTTTAGAATTTCATGGTGTTCTGCATTAATTTGTCATAAACTGTGATCTAAACATCATCTAAGTCAAGAGTAATGACAAATATAATGTGCCTAAAATAATAACACAAAAAGAGTTCTGATCCTCCATGTCTTTACTGAACACACTCATTCAACAGGCAAAATGCTAGTGGAAAAAGTAAAAGTGAACCCTTGGAATCAATAACTGGTTGACCCCCTCTTGGCAACCATAACCTTAACCAGGCACTTCGTGTAGCTGTGGATCAGACCTGCACATCGTTCAGGAGGCATTTTAGCCCTTTCTTCCTGGCAGAACTGCTTTATCTCTCTCATGATCTTTGGAGGTCTCATTTGTGTGGCTCTCTTCAAGTCATTCCATAGCATCTCTGTTGGATTGAGGTCTGGGCTCTGGCTTGGCCACTCCAAAAGGTGGATTTTGTTTTTCTGAAGCCATTCTGTTGTGGACTTGCTTCAGTGTTTTGGGTCATTGTCCTGTCGCATCACTCAACGTACACAGAGTTTCAGCTAACATACAGACATTCTCACACTATCCTGAAGAATTTTTTGATATACTTGGGAATTCATCTTCCCCTCAATGACTGCAAGCTGGCCAGGCCCTGATGCAGCAAAGTGGGCCTGTTGGTCTCAGCCCATCGACCCAGCCTGTCCAGGTCCCTCTGCAGTGCCTTCCTACCCTCCAGCAGATCAACACTCCCCATCAGCTTTGTGTCATCTGCAAACTTACTAAGGGTAGACTCAATCCCATCATCCAGGTTGTCAATAAAGATGTTGAATAGGACTGGGCCCAGTACTGATCCCTGGGGGACACCACTGGTCACTGGATGCCAACTGGATGCAGCATCATTCACCACCACTCTCTGGGTCCAGTCATCCAGCCAGTTTGGTGCATCCGTCCAAGCTGATGGCTGCCAGCTTTTCCAGGAAGATGCTGTGGGGGACTGTGTCAAAGGCTTTGCTGAAACCATGGTAGACCAAGAGGAAGATAAGGTTCATGACCACCTGAGGAACCTGAACATACATCAGTTCATGGGATGTGACAAGATGCATGCCAGAGTCTTGAGGGAATTGGCTGAGGTATTTGCCAAGCCACTCTCCATGATATCTGAAAAGTCATGGCATTCAGGTGAAGCCCCTGGGGACTGGAAAAGGGAACATTGCACCCACTTTTAAAAAGGGTAGAAAGGAGGGCTCTGGGAACTACCAACCTGTCAGCCTCACCTCTGTGCCTGGGAAGATCATGGAACAGATCCTTCTAGAAGCTCTGCTAAGGCACATGGGGGAAAGGGAGGTGATTCAGGACAGCCAGCATGGCTTCACCAAGGCCAAGCATTGCCTGACTGTCTTGGTTTGAGCAGACCAGGATAAAAGTTTTCTGAGGCTCTTGGCACATGTGGCAATCACAATGGGGGAAGGGGGGCAGCTGTGCCTATGAGGAGGAGAGGATGAGTCAGGTGACTCAAACTGACCAATCACGGTGTTCCTTCTTGAGGTGCTCAGCATTAAAGGGCCTCTAAGGAGAACCCTGGAGTTTCTGGTGCCTGCTGTGTTGGAAGGGTTGCTAGCAGCTGTTTGTCATCTCTTCCTGTGACGAGGGTGTTCCACTCGCCTGTTTTCACACTGTGGAGGAACATCGTTATGGTACAGGCTGTCTTGCCTTGCCTACTCAGATGGGAAGAGCACAGCTTCTTTTCTGGTTTACTTTTGGACCTTAGGCTCAGCCGCTCCTGTGTGCTGCTGAGTCTAGTCCGGGACTTTTTTTCATGCTTGGGACCTTATTTTCATCTGGAAGGTGTGGGTCCTGCATTAACATATTCTATTGTATCTTTGAGAATATTTGCATACTTGTGTATATATATGTGCACAGTCTGACCAAGCTGAGTGGTGAGGTTGACACATTCAAGGGATGGGATGCCATCCAGAGGGACCTGGCTAAGCTCAAGAAGTGAGTATATGGGAACTTCAGAAGGTTCAACAAGGCCAAGTGCAAGATCCTGCATCTGGGTCAGGGGAATTCACATTATCAATACTGGCTGGAGGATGAAGGAAAGGAGAGCAGCCCTGTGGAGGACTTGGGGGTACTGGTAGATGAAAAGCTGAACATGAGCCAGCAGCTGAGAAGGCCAATCAAACCAGGCTGCATCAAAAGAAATGTGGTCAGCAGGTCAAGAGAGGTGATTCTCACCCTCTGCTCTGCTGAGACCCCACCTGCAGTGCTGTGTCCAGCTCTGGAGTCCTCAGCAAAGGAAAGACATGGACCTGTTGGAGGGGTCCAGAGGAGGGCCACAAAAATTATCAAGGGGATGGAGCACTTCTCCTGTAAGGGAAGGCTGAGAATGTTGGGGTTGATCAGCTTGGAGAAGAGAAGTCTCCAGGGACATCTTATTGCATTACTTAAAGGTAGACTCTAAGAAAGATGGGGACAGACTTCCTAGTAGGGCCTCTTATGATAGGACAACAGGGAATGGTTTTAAACTAAAAGAGGGTAGATTTAAATGAGATATAAGGAAGACATTTTTATGATCAGGGTAGTGAAACACTGGAATATATTGCTGAGAGGGGTGGTAGAAACCTCATCCCTGGAAACATTCAAGGTGAGGTTGGATGGGGCTCTGAGAAATCTGATCTAGTTGCTTATTGCAGGTGGGTTGAACTAGATGACTTTTTAAAATTTCCCTTCCAATTCAAAAGATTCTATGATTGATGCCATGAAAACTGACTTTCTGGGTTCAGTGAAGAGAAAAGCAGTTGCTCATGGACTGCAGATGGCAGTGGGGAAGTGCAGGGCTGGGATCAATCACCCTCTGAAAATGAGAAATAGGAAGGTACAAAGCATATTGGTTTTGCTTTTATTATGGGACCAGCCCTGGGCAAGGCTGCCATGCACTGGTAAGCGTTAAAAGAACCCATATCATGTTATACAAAGTCACAGCCACACACAAGTCACAAATAAACGTGAGAAACTAGTAAATAACAGCGTACCTACTCCATGTCTGCACAGACAAACTCCCCTCTGGGGCCCTACAAGCACACCTGAACTTCAACAACTCTGATGCTCTGCTGAGCACCGGCTTCCAACCATGGCAGTGACTTTCTACCATGCTAGGGAACTCCTAGCTGAGCATTAAACTCTGTTAAGGCTGGAGTCAGATGGGTTTTCTCAGGACAGATGTTAACTGTCCTTTTCCAGTCCCAGCTGAAGGTGGGGGATTAGCTGAGTAACCCCAGGGACTTGTGAGCACTGGGGTATATTGCCTGCACAGACCTGCCAGGATGGGTATTTGTCACCCTGTAACACACCAGGGATGCACAGTGACTCTCCTCTGAGAGATGGAGAGAGCATGAGTGAGAAACATGTGGCCAATGGCATTTTCTAAAAAAACCCTCATGCAATGTCAGCAGGTAAAGCCACAAAGAGATCTCAGAAAGTTTTGCTCACTTATTACCCAAATGAGTAACATCTCATTTCTAAGGCAGAAATAAATTACTGTTAGTTTTCTCTTTTCACATGACCAGAACAAATGGCTGTGGAGGAGAATTTGTCAGGGGGTGGCTCAACACCCTCGACAGAAGTGTAAGGCTGACTTGAACGTATTGCTATCACAAGCAGCGAGGAAGGAAAGGTGTTATGTTGAGAACATTTATTAAAGAGCACCAAACTCTGAAAGCTGCTTTAAAGCTCGTAAATTTGATCTTTGGTTCTATAACACAGATATGAAATTGGGGAAGCCTACAGGTGTATGGCAGCTGCTGTGATTTCTCTGTGCAAGTTACTCCACCACGAATAAAGTGCTTTGCTCCAGGAAAAGCACTGACTGGGCAGCAGTCTATAACAGATGGGCTCCATCTGTCCAGACTTAATTTCAGGTCAATTCTTTGTTGCCAATAATCCAACAGGAGATGCTTGTATTCAGTCACCTCGCACCCTGTGATAACATCTGGATCAGAACACCGAACTAGCCTGCACCTACACTACAGCACAGTTTCCTCCACAGCTTAACTGCTGCAAAACAGTGCTAGGAAGGAGGTAATGGGAGTGGGGAAGAGGGAAGGAGGCATTTCTGGCTGGTTTGAAGCATATCTAGCTATCATAAATCTAGATTCGATTTTCATTTTTGGCTAAAACTATTTCCATGTTCATTTTTTTAAAAGAAAACTTTATGTTGCCTACAGCCAGTTTTCACCAGAGTCTTAGTCTAGATAAAAAGATGCTGGAAAATGTTTTGAAGGGAGATCTTGACGAGTCTTACAGAGAGTCCTTCAAAGTAAATGCTTTGATTTGACAGCTGCAAAAACAAACTTCTTATCTGGAAAATCTTATTGTATCTTTCAGACGAAATCACTACAGGAAAGGGACTTAACCTCTGCCCATATAACCTATGCATTGCACAAAACACCAATACTTATTTTTAAAACAACTCTCTAACTATGCTGAATGTGCTTTCTAATCATGGGACTTCCAAGAGTATTTGCACACTTTTTCCTATTGCAAATGTCAAGATCACTAAGGGATTAACTGTAACACATTATAGTTATATAATTTTTGCTTCTCAGCAGTTCATAAAAAAACCCTTACAGGAGTTTTATTACCTGCCCCCCCCCCAAGACTGTGAGATCAAATACAGTGAAAGGATATTGTAGAGAGGTTGATGCTGGTCTCTTCTCACAGGTAATCAGGGACAGAACCAGGGGGAATGGTTTCAAGTTGCAACAGGGCAAGTTTAGGCTGGACATTAGGAAGAAATTCTTCACAGAAAGAGTGGTCAGAAACTGGAACAGACTGCCTAGGGAGGTGGTTGAGTCGCCATCCCTGGATGTGTTCAAGTGTCGTTTAGATGGGGTGTTGGGTGATATGGTTTAGGGTGAACTTGTAGTGTAGGATTAATGGTTGGACTCGATGATCTCAAGGGTCTTTTCCAACCTGAATTGTTCTATGATTCTATGAACTGGGATTGTTCAATCTGGAGAAGAGGAGGCTGAGGGGACATGTTATTGCTCTCTACAACTCCCGAAAAGGAGGTTGTAGTGAGGTGGGAGTTGGTCTCTTCTCTTCTCGCAACTCAACAACAAGATGAGAGGAAACGGGCTCAAGCTGTGCCAGGGGAGTTTTAGTCAGGATATTAGGAAAGACTTTGTCACTGAAAGTTGTAAAGCATTAGATCACACTGCCCAGAGAAGTGGTGAAGTCACCACTACTGGAGGTATTTAAAAGATATGTAGATTGGTGCTGAGGGTCATGGTTCAGTGGTGGATCTGGCACTGCTAGGTTGATGGTTGGACTTGATGATTTTAAAGGTCTTTTTCAATCTAAATGATTCTACTCTATGATTCTATGATTCTATTCTATGAATCTACGATTGTGACGAGACCTCAAACCACGACAAGGATCAACTTGGGTCTCTAGAAATCTCCAATGTCAACTCAACTCTGGCCACTGCAAGTTGAGTACTTGTGACCTGCAGCACGTAATTATGCAGAAACATCATTTGTACCCTTATAGTCCAATTGCCTAATCATATGGCTATGTAAAGAGGCTCTCCGCAGGGGGCTCAATGGGCACACTTGATACTCAGTCATACATGCAAACCAAGGATCTGAATGGCTGATACGCAGTGAAGCTTGAAATGTGAAAGCAGCACACGGAAAGTTCAGTATGCAATTAACCATAAAAGCAACACTGCCTCAGTTTTTAGGAGCATTTATAATATGATGGCTGAGCAGATTTAATAGTATGGAAAAGATGGCAACTGACAACGTCTCTCAGAGGAACAGAACAGAGGTCTATTTAAGTCACATACATACATGTGACAAAAACGCTAAGTGGGAAATAAATGATCAAGATGGTCAAGATTTTCCAAAATTGACTGCGGTTTTGAAGATACTTGGGGTTGTAACAGAGGCCTGCTTTTCAGAACGCACTGAGTAGCCTGAAAGCAATGTTATCATGTGGTATCTCAAGTTTGGCACCCAGGAACTGCGACATCCTCACTGACTGGCTTTAGATGCCAGTCAGCAGAGGGAAGAGGTGCTCAAAAGCAACGGTCTTGGGTCACACAAACACTCAGCTCCAGATTTGCTGGGACAGAGACTGCTCTTCTGGCCATTTCTGTGAGACCCGAGCGCAGCCTCAGTTTATCCAAATTCAGCTTAGGTGGGGGCAACATTCTATTAATTTTTATGAAAGTCCTTTCAGGATTGTTCCATTTCTTTGTTAGCAAGCGAACTATGGACTGCATGGGAAAGGACAGTGAAAACTCTGCCCTCACTAAGTACTTGTTTATTTCTAAAATGGGGGCAAAAATATGCAGGCAGAATAGAGAAAATCAAAAAGGTGAGGAGCTTCAGAGTGAGAGAAATTTGTGGAAAAGCTTCTTTCTTTGAGTCACGATAGAAAGTCTGACAGGTGCAAACTTTGTGAGATAATCCAGATTAATTCCTGTTCATCTTCTCTCTTCCTTTTCTCCTCTTCCTTCACCTCTCTTAACCTGCTACCTCTTCTCTAGCATGGCTAAAGCCTCAAATTCATCCTTTACTTCAAATTCTCACACACCAGAGTTTATTTCATTCTTCTGAATGGTAGCAAATGAATTTTATTTTCATGGCTCACTCTCCCAATGCCTTGTGCACGGTCTGATACATTAATTCAGATTATCATTCTGTGCACTTTTTGCATTAATTCTCAACTGACTGACCCTCTTCATCTGTAATTATTACCATGAAGGTTTTGAATATCATTAAACTCTTCTCACCGACTGCATTAACTTTAAAAGGTAATTTGATTAATACTGCAAGCCACTGGTAGATGGAGATTTAACGCCTCATGGAATTTCTGCATTATCAGGGTTTTGCAGCAACTAGATCTGAAAGATAAATGAAATCCTTGGAGACCAGATGAAAAAGGTTGGTTGTTTTTGTGAAAGATTTTAAGTAATTTCGTTAAGCTTTAAAAACAGTGTTCTAAATTGTTTTTCCCAGAATTACAAACAGATCATTCCTCTGCATTCCCCTGCAGTACTGATTTAATAACTTTTCATTTCTGTGAAACGCATATATTTCCAGAGCTCAGCCAAAGGTTCTTCACTTGGGAAAACACAATGACTGTGAGGCAGCAAAAGTTATCAACTGATAAATTGTAGAACAATATAGTCTGCCAAAATAGTCAACATGTGAAGACTTCACCTAACTTCAAAACTTCTTTAAGATCAAAGAAGCATGTTAATGCAATTTCAGCGACTGGTGTCACATATAGCTGATGCTAGCATGTTTAAATAAAAGTGCTGGAGGATGGTAATGGTGTAAAAGACTGTGAATAGTGTTACTGAGCAGCAATGTGTTGCATTAACGACCCAGTGTAAGGAAGTGCAGATAATAATTCTCTAAGCAGAGATTTCCAACTTCTCCTCCACAGGCATGTCTGACAGCTGTACCGACAACCAGCTCTCTTCTGTATTACTTCAAGGGTAGCAGAAAGCAATATTCATTAAAATTTCATAAATGTTAATAAAGGCTCAAATTACAGATTAGAGTAGGGAATTAGGGCTACATGCTTTCTTGCATGGCATATATTGAAGGGTAATGAAAATAGAAATGCCCCAAGGAACACGTGTTAATGGAGAGGCAGCCCTAGAAGCCATCCCTCTGACCCATGCCCAAGCAGATCAGCTCCAAAGACAAACCGCTAACGAAGTGAGGCAGAGCTGCTGGAGAGAGGATGAGTTGAAGGGATGGCTGCTCCACAGGGAAGTGCAAATTTATCCCAATTTCCATTGTATAAGGGAGAAAAACCCATTCTCTGCTGCGACACATGCTAATGAGTACACTTACAAACAGGGTGAGCACTGCTGGGCAGTGGCCTCTGCAGGAGCAGAAGCATCTAGTCAGCCCGCAGAAAAATCTCCCTAACTGTGCATGCATATGTGGATGTTTTTAAAGGGCTGGAAGATGCTCCCTTGCCCTGCTCCCATACCTCTGTCGTTATTGGTTACGCAGATCGGTAATGACGAGATAGCAGAGAGATGGCCAGAAGCAATCAAAAGGAACTTTAGGGCACTGGGACAGATGCTTGAAGGATCAGGTGCACAGGTTGTGTTTGCCTCCATTCCTTCAATTACAAGGAAAAATAGTGGAAGGTTCCACAAAGTGAAGCATATTAAGACTTGGCTAAAAGGGTGGTGCCAAAGGTTTAGCTTTGGGTTTTTTAACCATGGGGAGATCTACACAGCACCTGGTCTGCTAAAACCAGATGGGGTTCAAATGACACGAAGGGGAAACAGGATTCTCGGTCATTAGCTGGCGGGACTCACAGAACGTTCTTTAAACTAGATATGAAGGGGAAAGGGTTTACAACCAGATCAAATGAAAACGATACTGGGATACACACAGTGACATCAGAAGCAGAGTCACTAGCACATATTGTACTTTAGTGGGGGCTCCAGGTACCTTATCAGGGGCCCAACTCAAATGCCTTTATATGAATGCCCACAGCTTGGTTAATAAACAAGAGGAGCTGGAGATGCTTGTGAGTCTGCAGCACTATGACCTGATCGGAATCACAGAGACATGGTGGAATGACTCCTGCGACTGGTGTGTTGGACTAGAGGGGTATAAACTGTTCAGGCAGAACAAGCAGGGGAAACGAGGAGGGAGTGTTGCCCTCTATGTCAATGATCGGCTAGAATGCATGGAGCTACACCTGGCAAGTGACCACGAAAGAACTGAGACCCTGTGGACCAGGGTGAAAGGAAGGGCAGGA